>NW_024067740.1:600000-810000 GCF_009389715.1 Phoenix dactylifera | reverse complement strand
GATGGCGGAAGCCCAAGGTCTAGCCCAAAGCCGAGTACGTACCGAGCTCAAGCCTAGAAAGTAAGCCCAAAGGCCGGGCCAAGTAGGGTGTGGATCCGACTTATTTTAGTTATATCTTAGACTTAGCTCGACTCGAACCCAACCTGGCCCACCTGTTGAACAGATCTATTAGGAACATACCATGTGTTGGTATAATAATGAACCAAGGTGTGTGATAGACCTAGTACCTTACTAATATGGTACAACCAATCCGCATCAATCCACAAATATTGTACTCCAATTCTTGAAGCAACTGCTTTGAAATCTCTTTGGAATCTGTACCCATATTTGCTCTCTCTTTCTTTTTTTTTGAGATAGAGAGAGAGAGAGCTCTACTTCCTTGCTCCCATACCTGAATTCACTCCAATACTCGCTCACTCAAAATTGCGAATTAGGCACTCCAAGATTATCTTAATGAGGAGGTACATATTATGATCATATCCATTGGTCTACAACTTCAGAACAAGTCCAGCAAGCTATGCAAGCACATTTATGGACTTAACTAATCTCCTCGTCCTTCTTTTGGCTGCATTACCAGTGTGGCATACTCCAAAGGTCATACTATATATGCTTAGGAGTTAAGGTTCGCCGTCTCGGTACAAATACCGTACCACTACCATCCTCTGACAATATTGGTATGCGATACGATACAGTAAGGTTCAGTCTACCGAATGTTGGTACGATATCGTACAACATACCAGTTTGGTACCAGTACGGTACAGTATATCAAGTATGGTACAGTACCAACCAGTACAACAAACCTTGCTTAGATTTCGTATTGTCTTTATCCCTTCCCATAAAGAACGGATTGTTAATGTTTTTGGTTTATGTTTCATGATGGTAAGTGGTATAACTCATTTAAAGTTGGCCTAGAACACCATTTAACCTTGGATATGTGTGGCCATCATGGCAGGAATTACAAATTTTATACTCAATTTTATTTTTGGACCATGAAGATAGGTGGGTCTTAAGAAGCAGTGCTGCTTAAAGTATATAGACAAAAATTGACAGGCTTGTTCATCTATATGATGATAGTTTTCTAGAAGTGTTCTTGCAAGTGCCATTAAAATCAATTCAAGTAAAACTACTTTAGTCATGATATTGGATATTAAAGCAATTGCTTTACCGCATTCATCAATCACATATCAATTTAAGAGTTCAAATTCCTTTGAGGAAATTAATAAGTTGTTATAACAACTCCAATATATCAATGGGAACAAAAGTAAGCAAGAAAGCAATTTGAAGTTTGAACTTCAACATATTAGCTGTATAGAGGTAAATGGACATATGATTGCACAATATGGCATTCTTAACCTATTATGTAAGCTCCAAAATAGTTTAGATGGAGGGGGCAAAACTGAAAGTAGAGAGAAAACCAGAATCTAAGCCTACAAACAAAAATCACGGCAGCAAAGAACAAAGACTGCAAATACCTCCACTTTGGCAAACTCCGCAACAGCCTTCTTAGCCTGAGCTGCCTCCTTGTACCTCAAGAAACAATACCCTTTGTTCTTTCCTGTTTGTCCATGCCATCATCATCCGCACCTCCACAAGCTATCCAACCTTCCCAAACACCTTTCTTATGTCTTCCTCCTTCGCATCTCTATCCAGCCCTCCAATGAAGATCTCCATCTTCGTCCGCTGTTGCCGCTGTGATATCCCTGCTTCCTCATCTCTAGGAGCAGCTACCGTTGCCGCCTCCACTCCCTCTCCCCCATCCTTTTCTGCTGGAAGATTCTTGTTCTCCTCTCTAGAATCAAGATTCTCCGTCTCCATTGCATCCTCCTGCCGAGCAGGAGCCTCGACAGCTGCCGCATCAGAACTAGGATTTTCGGATTCAGGCTGCTGGGCAGGGGTTTCTTCTGCTGCCGCCGCCAGTAAGTCTCCTGCTGCTTCTTGGGCTTTCTCCTCCTCTTTGGCCGCAGGCGATGCCTTTGGAACTCTTTTCTTGATGATCTTCTTCTTCACCACCTTTACCACCCGGGTGGTCTTTCTGGTGGGTTTCGTGGCAGTTTCCAGGGGTCCACCGCAGGAGTTTCCGATGCCGCAGGTTCAGAGGCCTCCATGGAAACATTCTCCGGCGCGACGGCGGGTTCCGCCGTGGGGGTTTCAGCGGCAGCCGGTCCGGACGCCTCCGGAGTGGCCTCGAATTCAAAGGCCTGCATAGAGACATTCTCCGGCGAAACGGCGGGTTCCGCAGGGGGGGGGGTTGTGGGGGTGTTCAGCGGCAGACGGTCCAGAGGCCCCCGGAGTGGCCTCGAGGGGGCCGCCGGCTCTGAGGCCGGAGTTTCAGTGGAGGCGGGTTCCGGAGTGGTGGCGGGCTCCTTCACGGGGGTTTCGGCGTCGGCCGGCGTTGGGGTGGCGGAGGGGGTAAATTGGGAGGTGGGGGTCTCCGCGGCCACAAAGGAGGGAGGGGAGACTTCGGAGACGGGCGTTTCTGCAGCGGCGGCAGCGGGGGATTTGGATTTGGAGCCGGGGGTTTTGGATTTGGGGGTGGATTTGCGGACGGTTTTGACGACTCGTCTCTTGGGAGCCATTGGGACGGGAGAGATTTCTAGGGTTCCGAACGGAGAGGGTTTGGCTAAAAGGGATGAAGGGGAGGAAGGGGGGAAATTACCGAAAGGGAGGGTGGTTTTATTGCCCGTTTAGCCCCTGGCGGCCCGCAGAAAACCGGATCAGGATGCACGAAGCCTTTCCCACACATGATAAGGTAGAAAGCCGCTTGGGCGGGAACGGGAGTACGCGGTAGCCAGACCACATTTCGAATTTGCGTGAAATAAACTCACGTGCGTGGGAACGGGAGAGCGATGAGATGAGAGGTTTCGGAAGCGGCATGATGGTTTGATTTGTTGGCATTCGCACATGCAGATTAATATGCGATGATGAATGAATGGTGGACAGGACGCTATAGACAGGAGGCATAGAACCATCTGGTGGTAGACGTTTGTTATGATTGGGCTGCTTGATCAAATTAGGGTTTCATAAAGTGGTCAAAATAGTTTGACATCCGTACATAATAATTATTGGATTAATTGGAATCTATATGTCTTGTTTAAAAATTATTCATATCAGATCTTAAAAAAAATGTTTTTTACATAAATATCCTTATAAATATCAAATTTTACATGAATACCCTTCCAAAAATGATATTTGCATGTATACCTTCGCAAAACACTTATTTTATTATTTTGCCCCTTTTTTATCCTTGTTTTTTTGCATGTACCCACACCATCTAAGACCGTTAAAAAATTAGTGGTTTTAAATTAAAATGACTGACACACCTTTAATGGGTAGATGTGTAAAAAGAAACATGTATAGACGATCATGATGGAAGACAAAAAAGTAATTTCAAAATTCTAAGCATATCAACCCATCCCTCTAACTAAGTAACATTTGTAGTCTTGTATTCTCAATCCATGAGGAACGTGCGCCGGATGATAAGTACTTACGGATCTCTCACTAAAGCTCTGACTTTGAGAAGTGTCCTATGGCTGATAATACGGCTCCGTCTAACTAAGCAACGTTATAGTCTTATATTCTCAACTCATGAGAAACGTGCGCCAGGTTATCAGATCTCTGTCTAGGGCCCATTCGAAAGGTAGAGCGCAGTAAAAACAAGCACTTTCTTGAGTTAACCCCTAAAGATCATGAGTTGACCTATGAATAAGTTGAGTCTACCCCAAACGGCAGCATATAGAATCCAAATAGCAATAAAAAGCTAGCCCTTTTACAAGTCATCCCCTGTGGATCACAAGTCGACGCAAGCAATCTTGGCCCTAGTGAATCATGAGTCGACTTCTAAAGAAGTCAAGTTAACCCTAGAAGACGACCGCGCCGGCAAGCGGTCGGCGAAGATTGAAGCAGATGTGCAGAAGAGGAGCTCAAGAGTTAGGAGGACGATGAGGATTGAGGAGGAGTGGAGGACAATGAGGATTTTAAAGAAAGGGATGATTGGCGATGCCGCGATGGGATTGGGAGTCGTCTTGTCGAGGTAGTTGTTGGCTCTGCACCTCAACCTCTACGGACTATTGTAGCTATGAGACAGGAGTCGGGCGGGGCCTTTCTTTGGGTTGGGGCTTGGGCAACCGCCTAGGTCGCCTAAGGCTTGGGTCAGCCTGGTTGCAACCCACGATGCAGAAAAAGAAAAGAAAAAAAGAAAATACAAGAACAGATTGATAAACGAAAGCTTGTGGGGGCGTTTGGTATGGGATGATTGTCCTAGAATCAAGGGTGATGTGGGTGGAGGTGATGAGATCACTGTGTTTGGTTGCACCACGATGATCCTACGTGGCGGTGATCTTAAATCACCTCCACTTCTCAAATCATCCCCCAACTCGGTGATGGGATACGCGTCCTTGAGGTCGGAAATCCAAGATCACCCCAGGGCAGTGATCCTGGGTTGAAAATTAAATACAAAAATACTTCTCAAGTTAGCAGAAAAATTGATATATCAATATACCAGCAATATATCATGTCAATATATATATAAATTATGTTGATATTATATATTATATTAATGATATATATTATATTATAATATATTACTAATCATATTGTTAATGATAATTTTAAATTCTAGTAGAAATATATTATTATTTTTATATTTATATAATGAAAATATTTAATATATTACAATATTACTTCTATTTACCTTATTTTTCTAATCAAAATAATTATGAATATTAAAAAAATCTATTATAACTATAAATAAAAATATTAATTCTATAATGAAAAATAACATATTTTTATAAGATTAATAATTTATAGGAGTAATAAATATATTTTTATAGAATATATTAATAATTAATATATTGATAAATATATTAATATTTATTATAAATATATTTTATATGATTAATAAATATATGATAAGGGCTATAGAATATGTGACAAAATTATGAGGTATTATAGGAATTAGTATATTGACTTACATTTTTAATTCATGAGAATTAAAAATACATAAAAAAAACCATATAAGATATATCAAGAGTATTTGTGGTATTATGTGGTCAGTGATCTTGGATCCCCATACCATACCAAACAAGTTACTCACGGATATCCGGAAATTTTTAATCACTGAACCATGACCACCAAACACATCGATCTTAGATCACCGGGGATCTTAGATCACCGTGGTGATCCTGTTGGGGTTACCAAACGCCCCCTGTGAGTAAAACGAAGGCATATATCAACAAAAGCAGCATGTTTCTTGTTTGCACATTAGTTTAAGCATAGACAAAAAAATTAGAAAGAGATGACAAAATGAAAAAGTGCGCTAGATTAAAGAAACATATGCATAAAGGCATTTTAACAACAACCGATCAGTAACCTCCTCAAAACAAGGAAAGAAGGAAAAGCAGACAAATTTTCTTGCGCTGAAAGAGGTTTATTGACACAAGGGAGATCACAAGGGATAGAAAGCGACGTATGAGGCTGTGGCAATCGGGTGAGTTTGGCCATGGTGCTGCTCTCGCCGCCAGGGATGATGAGGGCGTCAATAAAACATTTACCTCACCATTGATACAGCTGAGTTGGCACGTTTCTACTAGTTGCTTAAAGACAATTATCATGTTCAAACATGTTGGACATAGAAATAAAGGTTATTTAATCATAACTAGAGGCATCATATAGGTCTTTGTAGTAACAATTATAAGCTAAACCAGAAAGCGTATATGAATGAATAAGTTGTCACGGTAGACCAACGATCACTTAGAACAACAGTTTGAAGCGGCTGGGGCAGTTGGTGTTTCATTTAGAATCAATTGCGTCTTCAGTGGTCGTGCAATATCCCGATCTGGATTCCCAAACTTGCATTTTGGCCAGCTGGAGCAAAGTCGGCGTCACCAAGGAAACTGGGACATGGGCATGTCCTAGAGGCAAGGGTCAAAATGGAATAATATAGTTTTAGGGGGGAAATTGTGTTGCCGTTTCGGGTACTTTGCATCGCATCCCACTACATCCCGCGTCGCATGATAATCCCAGTTCCCAATTGCGCTCGTGCGCTTCCGGTGTTGGCCTGAATCGTGATAGGATTCAAATCGGCGGTCGGCAACAAGAAAAAGAAAGATTAGGGAAATCAATCAAGAAACTCAGAACCGTCCGTCCGTCCGGCGGGAAATCAATCAAATCGGAGCCGCCGACGCTGTCGAAGTGAGAAGAAGAGAGGAAAGGAAGGCCGCCTTCTTTCCTTCACGTAATAATCTCTTGGTCGGTGTCGGAGGGCGGGCGGAGCCATTCGTTTCTCTTTTCTTTTGGAAGAATTCCCCTCGTCTCGTGGATCCCCTGTCGTGCCTGCGGGATCCGTGATTGGTCCGGGGTTGGCGAACCTCGGGTTTTCTCTCTCCCTCTTGGTCTCTCCGCGGTCGTCATCAGGCGGTCTCCACACCCCGCCCGCCAGCAGGCCGTAGCTGCTACTGCGAGAGAGGAGCAAAGGTGTGTCGGTCGGTTGGGTCTCGTCTATCCTCCTCCTGCTCATCGCTTTCTCCTCCTTTGCTGCGGCGCTCATAAAGCACCCTATCCTCCTCTTCCTCCTCTTCCCCCGGTGGTTCTGCTTTCTTCTAGGGGTTGGGTTTCGCTCCTCGATTGGGAACTGCCAGAACGTGGAGAGGGCGTTCGGTCTATCTCCGGCTAGGGTTTGGGCTCTTCCACTTTATCTTTCTCCCTCTTCCTCTTTTTACGCCGAATTTTGATCTCCCTTCTATTTTCCATGTACTTGAATACGGTCACTTTGACATCCAACTGCGGCCTTAGATGGTTAGGTGATCATCACCTTCCCAAGCCCTTGTTCTCGTGCCTTAGTTTATTCCTGACTATTGTTTTTCACTTCCTATTTGCTACAACTGCTTTTTGCTATCGCGTTGTTTCCTTCGCTGACATGATAACTGATGGTAGGAGTCAGTCATTAGACTGTTGAATTGAGGGTATTTGATGATCGTAATCGTCCTGAAAACAGCCGGTCAATGTCCTAAGTTGCAAGTGGACTTAAAATACTTGAGAACAGAAGGAGGAGGAGGAGGAGGAGGAGGAGGGCAAGAAGAAAAAAGAGATCTTTGTGATTTCTTCCTTTTCTTTTCCCGTTAATTCTTTACTCGTTTTACCTCTTTATCTTCCTTCTACTAGTCGGGACATCGATCAGATTACATTTCCTTGTCCAAAAGAGCTAGATGACATGAGAAAGAAAAGGTGATAGGCTTCGCTTTTGGTGACTGGAATCATGAGGCTGATCCTCTCTGGTTTGCTTCCATTTAATATGCTATGATTGGTGCGGGGTTCTTGAAGTTTGGATTCTCAAGCCATAAGTGTCGACACACATTCTCTATAGATACAGGGGAAGACGATGAATGTACGTGCGCATATTTCAGGACAGATGACAAATCAAGCAAGATCACAATTGTCTGGTTTGTCCCAGCACAATGGCAACCCTTTACATTCCCAGATACAGAATCTAGGACCTCTTAGCATGGATCCCGAACTTCTGGCAGGACGCAAAGCTATGCGTGACAAGATGTAAGCTGGTCATTAGGCTACTGCTTTAAATTCATTGTATTTTATATTATTCCCTGAATACTAAGAGCATTCATTTTATATCGTATACAAACAAGCTGCATTTATTTATTTGCATGTGCCTAAAATAGCTTAATTTTCAACCTGAAGCTCCATCTGATTTTGTTAGGTTTCCACCAATATGGTGATAGGTCTGAACACATGAACCTGCTTGACTGTTTGCTGGAGCGATACTCAAGATTTAAGTACTTGTTAGATCCAAATACATGAAACTGTTAGCTTTCATGATATGTCATTTATGTAAACAAAAATGGAGTTGGATTGTCTCAACCCTGTGATAGGCAAAATCTGCATTTGTACTTAGCAATTAAACCTTTGCCCTATCTGAATCCTCTGCCCACTATATTGACCTAGCCACCATAATGTCACTATAGCTCATGCCAGAAATTTTAGATTGTCCCTATCACCATTCAACTATATATGGCAGCTTGGTCGGTCCTACACCTATTGTGAAGTACCATGTACAATGCCGAGATAGGATTTCAGTCATAAGGGCCTCTTTGGGAATATTCTGTCCAAGGTTGGTGGAACCCTCCCGAACCGTCCGGTTCGGGACGTTCCGAACCATACTGGCGGCTTATCGGGACGGTTCTAGCAAAAAAACTGAAATACCGTCGCCGAAGGAGGACAAGAAGAAGGAAAGAGAAGAAAAGAGAGCGAGCAGGGGAGGGCGAGGGAGAGGGAGAGAGACCGACACTGGTGCAAGTAAAAAATTTGGTGATTTTTAAGTGAAGTCGGCAAGCAATTTGCTGACTTCATTTAAAAATTGCAAAATTTTTATAGCTGGACTCCTATTTCGAACGAAACAGGGATTCGGCCGTAGCCTCCGCTACCTGCACCAGCGCCGGCCCTCCGCCGGCCTCCCTCCCTCTCCCTCTCCCTCTCCCTCTTTCTCCCTCCCCCTCTTGCTCTCTCTATTTTTCTCTCTCCTATGGTCTTCTGTGTCGGTACAGGTCCAACACGGCATGGCGCAAGCTCGTACCGACTCGTGCTGTCCGGCAACTAGTACGGTGCCCGATACGGCACAGCAGACCCTAATCCTGTCAGTTCTGGCAGTATTTGGCAAGGGGGCTGGAGAAGAAGGTTAGAGCAAGAGAGGGAAAAGAAGAGCTGAAATACAGGGCCCCGATCCTCGTGGGATGAAAAAAACACTTCTCGAGGCCTTTTTTCACATGGGATGCTTGCCACCCCTTGTCGTGGTCTTTCCCCCTCTTATGCTCTCTCCTTTCCTTCCCTCTCTCTCTCGCCCATCCTTAGGTGACATTATTGCATCTTTGTCACCAACAGGTTGTGGCCTGATCAAAGATTCCTCATCAGCATGCTTCTGTCAACAGTAGAGTCTTGCCAATATGAATATTGCATCATAGTTGGTTCTACCTACCATTATGAGAGAAGTGATTGATTTTGCCACTATTCCTGTCTTGTTTCACTAATTGTTGCCATTAGCTGAGTTGCTGAGTTGCTGCATTGTTTGGAATGACAACTTGCAATAACAAGCCACTTTATCTGAGATGGAAACTTCATGCACATAAAAATTGTCATGTCTATCATTGTTTATAAGTAATTTTTCTGCAGGGGGTATGCCTCTATTTGTGTATATTACTTCTACTATAACTTTCCTTTCAAATTCTTGCCTTTTCTATTATAGTATTCCATGCTAGTCTTTGGGATAAACAGAAAGTAGTGATACATTAATTGATAAGATAAATGTACCTGTGAAACCTTAATCTGCAAGGCATTTTCATATTTATAAAGCTTGACATAAACCACCCAGACTAAATGCTACTGGACTTGAGTCAATTCTCAGTACTGTGGTGTGAAATCCCTGGTTAACTCAACTTTGGGCAAGAGAATGGATTATCGTGAAAGGTAGAAGATGAATTGAGAAGGGAGCTTATGTTATTGTTCACTAAACTAGTTTCATATGCTTTCTGGAATGGCCCTCCAAAGTTCTCCTAGAATCGGTAACACTCTAGACAAACTTTGAAGAAGTCAAGGTTTGATATCTAGAGCCTTTACTGTTAATCTGCTGCCAAATATCTAGTGCTATGGATAATGAAAGAGTGATTTTTTTACTATTTGTCTTGACCACCCTAAATGATCGAGTGCACACAGTTACGATTACCTTGGAAGAAGAAATCATCCCTCTTCCGGTGATTGGCTGCATAGATTACCAGAACTTGCAAGGCGGTTGGAAGAGTGCATATTCAAGGATGCTGCTACAAAGGTATTCTTGTTCTTGTATCAATATTTCTTTGCTTTGGTGAAACAATTATTTTATAAAGTCAAGTGTTTTTAACCCATGTCTTTTTGTTTTAAGACCTATATAATCTTAATTTATTTGCACTATTTCTGCTGACTGCCTTGCTAACTTCTGTCACTGCCTCTAAACATGCATATCTTTGTGATCAGGAAGATTACATGAGTATGGTGATGGAGCCAGTTGAGCACCATTTGCAATTGATAATGAGGAGTTTACCAAACCACAGCCCTTTGTTGCATAATTTCACTTCTTCCTCTTCTCTCAATACAATGGTTCCAACACCTGGTACACCCCATAATGGCGGCACAAATTCTGGAGTTTCTTGTGCAGCAGAAAACTCTGCTATTACAGCCAGTAGTGCTGGTATAGGCATTGCCAACATGGGTAACTTACTACCAACTGGAAATGGCTTAACTGATAGTGCCTCCTTCAATGCATCCAGAGGTAATTCTAGTTGTTTGTTTCTTTGATTACCTTATTCATTTTTTTGTTCTTTTTGCAGCGACAATGACTGTGTCCTTTTTGTTTAGGACCAATATCTAATGGGTACCAGCACCCACCTGCCAATGCTGCCTTTGGTTCTGGTGGAAACAGTATATCAATGGCTTCAATGGGTATCCCACGACAACTAAGTCAAATGGTACCATCTCCTGGGTTTAGTAATCTACAGGCAGTGTCCATGAACTCTGGATGCTCCAGTGGAATTGGGCTTTCCAGCATTGAGTCCAGTGTGGCTCCACTGTCACAACAACCGAAGCAGTATGTTGGAAGTCAAAACAGCCATATATTGCATAGTATTGGAGGCCAAATTGGTGCTGCAGTGAGGTCTAATTTGCAGCAGAAGCCTTCAGTGTATGGGTTTACAAATGGACTTGTGAATGGTGGGTTAGGGTTAATTGGGAGTAACATGCAGCTGGGAAATGGGCTCGTGGCATCAGAGGGCCACATTAGTACAGCTCATCATGGTAGCTCTCCAAAACCTATACCGCAGCACTTTGATCAGCAACATCACCGACAAAGGATCCCAAGTAATTATATCCACTTTTTTTAAATTTTTTATTAAAGTTACAGCATCATTCTGTCTGTGGTGTGTATTTCATGTGCATTCTTGCTTTTATATGTGCAATTTAAGTTATCTGCCTCTATTTTTTGAGTTTCATGCTGATTTACTATTTTTGTAGTCTACAGGTCTGCATGTGTGTCCACCTTTCATGTACATTCATCATTTGTGGCCTGTTGGCTAATTAGTTGTCATTAATTGTGATGATGTTGCAGTGTCTTTGTGTACAGCATCATTGTCCCAGCGTATGTTACCAATGGCAGGGGATGGTTATGCAGTGAAGGGAACTGATTTAGCTGGTTCTGGGAGCATTTATGGACCTAGGTCATCCACTTCATCTGCCACAAATAACCTGAATATGAATACTGCAGGCTTGCACTCGAAGTCAAGAATAAATTCAGCTTTGCTAACCAATCATGCAAGTTTGCAGTCAATGCAACAGCTTCCACATATAAGACCTCAAATGTTGGATCATTCACAAAAGGTGAACTTCCAGTCCAATCAGCCCACACATGAAAATTTACTGCAATCACAACAACAAATGCAGCAAATTAAGCAACAGCCTAATCAGCCTTATGCACAGTTTGCTCAAAATCAACATCAGCTACAACAGCATCAAGAAAGCCAGCAGCAGCAACAGCTTGTGCTAAAGAATGATACCTTGAGGCAGTTTTCAATGCCTTCCGATCTCTATGGACAGCTAATGCCCAAACATGCAGTTGTATCCCTTAATGAATCATTGCTTCCACAAGGCACGGAACAAATTCACCTTCCAGAGTTAGAGAGTCAAAACCTGCAGTCTGCTGATGATCATCTGAAAAGTGCTCAATGGCCAGGTCGTTTATCTGGCTCTCAGGGTCTTCATGCCTCATTGTCACAGGGTTCACAGCAATTATTGCATCCACACCAGCAGGATGATAAGTTTCAGAATGAGATTAGTTGCCTTTCTGGTAGATCACAACCAGAGGTGCTCGTGCCGGTTCAATGGCAACCCCGATCATTGATGATAAACCACATGCCGGATAAGTCTTCAGTTGAACAACACATCCAGGAGGAACTTCAGCAGAGATCAGCGGGACAAGATGAAGCTCAACGACCTCATATATCATCAGAGGGGTGTCTCGCCAGTTTTGCTGCTCCAGCAGTAAGTGCTACAGTGCCACAATATTCGAGAGGAGTGACCTGTGGACCTGAAAACTTTACACAAAAACGAAATTATCTCAACCAGCTGAGGTGGCTGTTGTTTTTGTACCATGCTCGTTGGTGTTCAGCTCCGCAAGGAAAATGTCAAGAACCTTACTGCATAAAAGCTCAAGATCTAGTGAAGCATATGGATAAATGTGATAGGAAAGAATGTCCATACCCACGCTGCTCAGTTTCTAAGAGACTTGCTAATCATTTCCGTAATTGTGAAGCAACAAATTGTCCTGTCTGTATTCCTGTACGTGAATATATAGTATCAAATCGACAGGCACGTGCTCATTCTCTACCTGATTCTGGTTTGGTGAGCCAGACTCATGGCTCATGTAAAGGTATCAATGTGTCAGAAGCTGAGAGAATGAAGAGAGACAAAACAGCTGTTGAAACTTCCGATGATCACCATTCTTTGCTGAAACGCATGAGAGTGCAACATATATCCCCTTCTGTTGTTCCTAAGAGTGAATTTTCTCCTATTTGTGTTCCTCCAAACCAACCCCATGCCTCGCAAGTAGAACAGGCACAAGAATGTGAACAGACTGATGTGACAATGTCTACTAATTCTGAGGTTATAGGAGGGAAAATGGATACATTAATGGGCTCTGTGCATGAAGATTCATCCATGTTTGGCAATGGTATCAATGGGAATGTGCGTACTATGAGACCTGATATAGATCATGGTGTCTCAAATGATGTTGATGGTCATGCCAAGCAAGAAGCTTTGGTGGTTCTAAAAGAGGTTGACCAAGCTAAGACTGAAGTTAAGCAGGAAGCAAATGATCCACAAACAGATCCAATGGCTGGAACTAAATCAGGGAAGCCAAAGATAAAAGGTGTTTCATTAACTGAGCTGTTCACTCCAGAACAAGTTAGGAAGCATATTGTTAGTCTGAGGCAATGGATTGGTCAGGTTAGCTTTTGCACTTTAAAATATTTCTAGATTACTTTTGTAACATGCAGCATATTTATTATTAGCATCAGGTTCATGCATTTTTAATTAGTAAAGATTTGCTAGCTCGGTAATTCTCATTGAGTCATGGATAGTAATTCCATGCAAATGGACCATAAAATACTGTCTCATTTGATGGCCATTTTGGAGCCATTGTGCAGCTAAGTGCAACTATCCCGCTTTTCTTGTTAGAAGAGATCACTGAATCTTCTCTTTGAGAGGTAGGCACCCAAACAACCTACTTTCTTGAGAGGTACCAAAATTTAAAGAATGCAAAATGGGATTGAAGGGCCTAGCTTCCACAAAGGCCAGATAGTGCCGGTAATGGTAAGGAAGAAGTGGAGCAGTGGGATTTTGAAGAAAGATGGGAAGAGGTTGCTTGCCTACTCTCCATAGGCTCGGACTTCAAAATCAATGAATCAACATTTGACTCATAAAGTAGATGTTAAGCGATTATTAGTTTTTTCTTAGACAATTGATGATAAAGAAGTTACTTAAATTTTCTCGTGCTTTTTGTTAAATTCTTTTCTTTCTTTTGGTAAGTAGAAATATACCTTATTGATTGTTGACACACCTTTTGATCCATACATGATGCACACTATTTAGCTGTTTTACTAATAGTGTATTTTTGTTTATGCTACAAGTGTAATTTTTTTACATTCTAAGCATCTCCTTTAGAATATTCAGTGAATAAGGTTTGAACGAATCTGATACTATTCATTGCTTTACAAACCTTTTGACTATTGGATTTGAAATGCAATGATGGATGAGGTTAGACCTAGAGGTACTAATCTTTAGATGCTCAATATGGTTCAAACACTTGTTCATATCTTTGCTTATTTTTTAGTTATTGATTTGAAATGAAAACTATGGGGCTACATGTGGTGTATATAGGATCTATTATAACTTTTTGATTGTCAGTTAACTTATTCATTAGGAATATTATATTTTTCATTACCTAAGGAGGTCCATATACTGCATGCTGGTTGATAGGGTCCATAGACTTTAGGAATATTTTACATATTCACCAGTTGTTTAGGAAAATTACTTTTCATATCTCTAGATTTTACATACTTTTCATATCTCTAGATTTTAAACTTTAGATCCTAGGTTGATGGGGTCCCTATACTGCACGCTGGTGAATATATAGTATATAACTACATAGTTGTAGTGCACTATTTAGAAACCACATTGCTGCACATATAGAAACTTATGCTACAGAAATTGTAGGGGTATTCTTGATCATTCTTTGTAGGAGTAGCATGTATTCTAACTGTATAATAACAACTTGAGGATTACACCAACTTGGTCAAGAATACATCATTCTTGATCATAAATAGGCATTGTCAGATGCTCTGGTTGGTGTAGAGTGCATAACTTCACCAACTTGAGGATTACACTATTCACCTAGTGCCAAAAGAGTCAATGATGCTTTTTTAATTTTAATTTTTTTTTGCCAATATCCAACTATAAATGCAAAGATGGAAACGACATTTGATCCTGGTTAGTTTCAGATCATGGGCAATCCACATAGATCTATTGATTTTATACTGGTTGATCATGAGGCAGATTATTTTCAAATTATTGCATATCATGCCTGTGCTAATGTCTAGCATGATATTTCTACCATGTAGTGCAAAGTTGACATTTGGTGTAACCTTGACACCAAATGATATCCAAGTTTGTAAAGTGTAATAGTTTCATTTAGTGATTTATTCATTTTTTTGAAGACAGACAAATTTTTAGTTGCTTTAGATTAATTTGTAGATATATTTTAAACACATGAATATATCAAGTAATCATTAAAACCCTGGGTTATTGATCATTCTAGAAATATTTAAATATGCAAATTGTATAGGTTTGAGTACTTTTGTCGGAACACCACAAAATTATGCTAGCTTAACAACAACAAAATAATCTCAGCATCTATGGAATTATGATAACAATGAAATTAGAGTGGTATGCGACTGCAGTTACACATTATAACACATTGCTGCTGCTGTACTACAGATAGCATTATGGAAAGCTCATATACTGGTGGTACTGTGGAAGTTTATGGACTATGGGCTACCTTTATTTCTAATCACTTGTTCCATATAGAATGAACACATTTTTTTAATCATTAGCATGTCCAATTTGTGGATTAGGCCCTCTTTATGCTTAAAATAAAAGCCAAAGGAATGAAAAAATCATTTGTAAAAGATAGTTAGGCATTGTTTAAATTGGAAAAGGTACAAGCTCATTCTGCTGTGTATCAAACTGTATTGGTATATATTGCTTTGATATACATCCATGTAGGCTCATGCACAACTGCACAGGTTGACACATAGACACTATAAAGGGTATGTAGTTATGTACCCTTGCAATATGTTACCAGAAGGCATGATATAGGCACAGATCCATTGGATCTTTCTTGTTTGTTGATTTCTACAATAAATCTTTGGATATAAAGAACCTTAGGTCACTCCGTGAATGAAGATAATTGGAGGATGAAGGGGTAGGGAAGAAGTAGGAAGAAGGGTGTTTGGCAGTGAATGATGCATGAGGAAAGGGGTGTATTTTGTTTTCAAGTTACTTGTTAAATATTGTAGTATTTCAGTTTCCATCTCCTTCCAATTCAACCTATAATTGATTTCTTCTCTATATGCTTTACTCAATTTTGGAATTTGTGGTGCTAATAAGCTTATTGGAGGAACGGCTTTAAGCCTTTACACTTATAACACCATACGGAGAAACACCGATATTTGCAAGCAGAGGCCCTTTAGCTTATGCAATACAATAAGCTAAATAAATTTGAATAGTGAACTAGGAAAAATTTTCGAGCATGTCTATTTGAAATTATTTTGATCAAAATGAGTAATCTTGATTTTAACTTCAGAGAATATTTATGGTGTGGGGATGCGACTAAATTCAAGTGATGAACTGTGTTACTTTGTCACTCTTGTCCAGCTCCTATAATCTATGTTGCATACGTATCTGAGTCAGATATGTGTAAGACACTTGGATACTTATCAAAATTTATTAATTGAAGTTTTTACAAATTGGTAAAGTGTTGACTCTAGCAAAAAAAGTTTGTCCACTACAAGGTCTCCATACCGTACTGGTACCGACCGTCACCGGTACGGTACAGCCTTAAAAAACGGTTCGCACCGGTAGGAAAGAAGAAGAGGAAAGAAAAGGAAGAAAGAAGAGGAAGAAGAAGAGAAAGAGGAGAAGAAGAAGAGAAGAAGAGTACCGGTTCGCATCTAGCCTCGGGCCGACCCCCTCTCAAGCACCTCGACGATGGCGACGAGGATCACCCCCTCTGGGTCAATTCCTTCCTTCCTTGCTCGCAGGAGAAGGGGGTAAAAAGAGGAGAAGAGGGGAGGAGAGCGGAGAAGAAAGGAGTGAAGGTTCGGGAAGGAGGAAGAGAAGAAGAAAAAAAAAGAAAAGAAAAAAAAGGTCCGCGCGCGGTACCCCGCGCTAGGAACTGCGCCCATGCGAGGCAGCGCGCCCCTGCGGGATGAACCGCGCGTGGGGCATCGCGCCCACGCATGGCAGTCCGCGTGGGCCATTTAATGCTATAAAGTGGCATTTAACGAGACGCGCTGTTTTTTTTTGGGTCCGCGGTTGGCCGGTTCAGTATCGGTTCCAACGGGTACTGAACCGTATTGTACCGGTATCAGTCTCTACCAATACGTCGGTATAGTTGGGACGGTGGATCTTGGCCCACTATAATGATGTTTAAAGAGAGGTTTCGTTCTCTTTTGGAGATCGGTTAAGGATTTACATATAATAATTTGCAAATTGTTAATTTTCTAAAATTCTTAAGCTAATTGGGAAGTTTGGATAAGAAAAATACATATTGGAAGTCCTTTAGAAATATATCTTTTAATATTTACTTTTATATTGATATTTAAACTTATATTTAATTAAAATTGTTTTTTACATATCTTGTTTTCTCTTGCCAAGTTAGACACCTAGAGATGTGTTTGAATTTGATTCTCATTGTTATGCATGCAACACTGGTGATGAGAGGCTCCCTAAGCAAGTCATATATATTGCCTGAATATTGTCAGTTGAATAGGATGAAGGGAGAAATGATTATCAAACAAGATTAGAGTAGCATAGGTGAAGTAGAGATATGCCTTGGCATAATCTGCATTTGCCAAACACACATATTTGAAAGAAATATTGAAGTAAAAGGTTTCTTTTGTTTGGTAGAATATAACATTCGCCATCGAAATCAATATTTTAATGAAGTTGGTTTGGCTCTTAGCCCAGTCTTATTCAAAAATGAGAGAAAAGCACCATTTAAAGGTTCTTGAACATAAGAATGGTGCTATCAAGAATAACGTCTATTGTGCCAGAATCGGACCCAGACCGGTTGCTTGGAGGCATGGGTTGGTACGCCTCCGTACCATTTTGTGACGGGCCTGTACCGATACACTAGAGGAGGCGTGGTAGAGAGAGAATGGGAGAGCCTGCCGACTTCACTTAAAAATTGCCAAATTTAAAAAGGAGACCCTTCAGGGCCCCTGTTTCGAACGAAACAGGAGATCGGAGGCGGAGCCCTTCCTCTACGGCCTTCCGCGTGCTCGTTGGCCTCCGCTCTTCCTTCCTCTCCCTCCCATGCTCTCTCTCTCTTTTCTTCTCTTTCCTTCTCCTTCTCCCCCTCCACGCGCTCGCCGACCCTCTACTGGCCTCCGCTCTTCTTTCCTCTCCCTCTCTCTCCCCCTGCTCTCTCTCTTTCCTTCTCTTTCTCCTCCGTCGGATGCTTTTCGTTTCGATTGTCGGAACCATGCCGGTCCGCCACCGAAACGGCTCGGTACTCTCCGAATTGCCCAGTTCGGGACGGTTCCGCTAACCTTGATCAAGAAGATACAATTTAAGATGGGCTTTGTGCAGCATAGGTTAGAAATGACCATCATGTGGATAGGTCTCAAATTTAGGTGCAAAAGTCAGGACAGAAGAAAGACCAAGTACGTCTAAATGATAGTAGCGAGAAGGATCCGAAGATGCTTACATTTGGGTTTTGGATATTTGTTAACAACTTCTAAACATTTGGAATATAGCCTGTGGTTTATGTTAATTGGAAATGAGCACGTGTTTTAATTGTAGCAATTGGGATTTAGACAATCTGATGGAGAGGATCTGTGTGTGTATTTGTTAACAACAGAAGCTAGGGTTTAAGTGCAACATATTATAAATTTATCTATCAAAGTGCTTTTTGGAAGCTAGAGTGTATAAGCAAGTCATTCATAATCTTATGCTCTGGTTGTGTGCTGAAAATTGCTTTTTATGCTTATTTTGTTTGAATTGCTAAACTAGTCACGAATATAAACATTCAACTATTGTTTCTGATTGTGTTGATTGTATCATCACTAGCCCTCTCTCAGCATTAGTGACACTATCCAGCAGTAGTTAAGATGATGATTGAATTTTTTCCTGACTTGTGTGATGTTTTGTTCATTGCACATGCTAGAACTCGTTGAATTTTTGCTTGCAGAGTAAGGCCAAGGCTGAAAAGAATCAAGCAATGGAACATTCAATGAGTGAGAACTCATGCCAGCTGTGTGCAGTGGAAAAGCTTAACTTTGAACCTCCTCCAATATATTGTACACCATGTGGTGCTCGCATAAAGCGGAATGCAATGTATTATACCATTGGAAGTGGTGAAACCCGACATTACTTCTGTATTCCATGCTATAATGAGGCTCGTGGTGAAACTATTGAGGTGGATGGTTCACAACTCCAGAAGGCAAAGCTTGAGAAGAAGAGAAATGATGAGGAAGCTGAAGAATGGGTAAAGTTTTTTCTGATTCATCTTTTCTTTATCCCCCCCCCCCCCCACCCCCCCGGCCCTCTCTCAATAAATTGGAGTGGGAGATGGGCATCCAAAAACTGCGCTTAAAAGCTTAAGTGAATATTGTTTTATGATTTGATTTGCTGCAGTGGGTTCAGTGTGATAAATGTGAAGCTTGGCAACATCAGATATGTGCTCTTTTTAATGGCCGTAGAAATGATGGTGGACTGGCAGAATACACTTGCCCTAATTGCTACATAGAGGAGATTGAAAGAGGTGAGCGCAAGCCCTTGCCACAGAGTGCTGTTCTGGGTGCCAAAGATCTGCCAAGAACTATACTTAGTGATCACATAGAACAAAGGCTTTTTAGGTGTCTGAAGCAAGAGAGGCAAGAGAGAGCACGGCATCTTGGAAAAAATGTTGATGAGGTTAGTGTGATAAAAGGGACCATATGATTTCCTGATTTTTGATTTTGAAAATTATAATCCGATTTGAAAGGAATGATATTTGTAGGAGTAGTAATTGAAATTTGGATTGAATTTTATATGGTAGAGAGTGCAATTGAATTTAGTGATGATCTCATATTCAAAAGCAGTTTTTTTCATTTTTAATTCTTATAAAATATTTTTTCCCTCCCTCCTTTTATTGATTTTGACATCTGAAATAAACTTTCATTGAATTAGAGAAATCTGCAGGATTCTCTAATGGCTCTAAAGTATAGGGTTTATCATATGCCTCTCATAACTCTTTGATCTGCACTTTGTAATACTAATTTGGGCTTGTTTGGATAATCCTATTGGAATCCCTCTAGATTCATGGGATGGGATCACCAAATCGGGGGGAGAGAGAGAAGGTGGGAAGAAAGGAGGGAAGGGGAGGGAGAGAAAATGGGCAAGGGGTTGGTGGGGTGAGAGACCTGGACTTTGTAGGATAAAAAACCTGTGGAGGTCTTTTTTTTTTTTTTTCGCTCGTTTCGGAAATGGACTGGGGGAGGTTTGGCTAAGCCGGGCTGGGCCTAATATACTATATGAGAAATTCCATTCCTAATCCCATGATTCCAATAGGATTATCCAAGCAGGCCCTTAAGTTTTTATTCAACAAAATAAGTGTAATATTCCTTATTTTGTCCCGGAAAGCGTCAGTAGTCCTCGTTTCCCTCTCTTTGCCCTTTTTTAAGTGCTTACTTCATGTTAGCGTCGAAAAATTTTATGATTTCTCTACATTGCTGGTCATTTACTTTCGTTTGACGTAGTTGAGAAAATTAAATATAAAACTGAACAAATGAAAATCAAAAATTAAAGAATAAAGATAAAAAATAAAAAAATTTCCTTTGTTCCTGAATCCTGGTTCAATGGTGCAGATGGTTAGAGCATTTGGTTTGTAATAAATATTACAAGATCAAGATTCGTTCTTTCCTCTCTCAATAATTGAAGAAAACATTTAACATCTTTAAAACTAAATAATTAGATCCTCATGTACTCAATTGTATTGGAATTTAAGCAAAACAAGCAGATAAATGTCTATTTTTGCATAAATAGGGACAATTACGGCTATTGTGTTTGAGCGGAATATATATCTTGATTCTAATTTTATGAATGGAATGATTTTTTTTTTAATGCAATTTAAATAAGAAAGCTACATAAAATGCACTTAATTATATATATATATATATGTATATATATATGTATATATATATATATATATATATGCAACAAGTTATTTAGAGATGCAGTAATATGAAGTTACAAAGGTTTCAACAGATTTAGCAAATGAAATATAAGAATTTGATTTTAGAATATGAAAGACTTACGTTCAGTTGCGAATTCATTGTCTATATATCATTATTTTGTCACTGAAATTACGCCATTTTTTAAAGTAAAAAAGTTGCAGTGCCCCTAGGTAGTACCCCTAGGTGGATGGGAATTGACACCATCTGTGCTTTAGATGGGCATTAGAATATAGATAAAGGCAGAGTGGCAGACACTTGTTAGCTTGAGAATATCAGTTTCAAAGCTAACTTTTAGTTTGGTACCCCTTAAAGAAAAGGCTGACCTTTTCTTCCCTGGCTTTTGCTTCACAGTTGCATGATAATTTTGTCCTTAATGGTCAAGGTTAGGCTTGGAGTTTGGGTCGAAAGTATCCACTTCAGAAGCTCATAATTAGATACTTTTAGGAGGTACCAATTTCATTCCTAGTAGCAAGGAAAGTTTTCATGGTTTTAGTCTCTAAGCAGGGGAAGACCTGTTGTATTTAGAAGTTTTGGCAATGGAATTCAACCAAAATTTATGTAATCCTTTTTTACTCTTTATTCTTCTTTTGTGAGGCTTAGTTTAATTACTTTCTAGTATGCATTTAATGAGGCTTATTTCTCTCCTTCATCTTCATATTTGGAGTTTGAAGTAGTGTCTTTGTTTGGTGATCGTACATCATCTTCTATATCAAGTACCTTCTTTGGACGTTGAATAAAGATCATCTCTCATAAAGTGGCCATCTCTTCACTTCCTTCTTAAGGAACTTTTATCTCCATTGCTTCCTATAAAACAATTTCTGCTATTGAATAAGGGTAAATCTTGGCTGTTTAAGTCTATCCTTTGAAAGAACTGAAACATTGCCATGTGACAACTTATCAAATTTGCAAAACACCCTACTAATAAAATCATTGCAAATAGGGGGATTGGAAACAAAAAGACTCAAGAAAACTGAAAAGGAGACAAATTAGACTCTGATCGTGACCAAGCTGCAGTCATGCTGAATATGCTCTTGTTATTGATATCAGGCGACTGTGGCTGTAAGATTCTTCTTTTGGTACCTAGAGTACCAACTGGGAACTATTAGAGTTGTTCTCACAAGTATGAAGAGCAATTTCATCACTGTCAAGACTAAGGTATGCTGAACCGACCGGCCCGCATATAAAAACGGTTCCGACCCAAACTGGGTCGGAACCGATTGGTTCTGTTCCATACTTGTACCGAGCGCATTTTCTCTGTGGCATTTAACGCGTCCGCGCGTTGCGGACGCGTTGTTTTTTTTATTTTTTTTTGACGTCCGCGCGCGGTTGCATTCGTGCGCGCGTCTCCGGTTCGGTATCGGTTTTAACCGGTACCGGTGCTCACTGGTACGTCGGTACGGTCGGTCCGGCGAACCTTGGTCAACGCTCTTATCTACTTCAACCTTTATTGCCATGCCATAGTAGTTTAGTAATGAATATCTCAACTTTTGATCTCTAGGTGGGACTGTCCAGTCAAATACCTAAAAAGGTCATGTTCGCAAAGCCTATCTGCATTCTGCATCTGATTGATTAGTAATGTGTTTTGGTCATGCATAGTGGCCTTTTGTATGTTCAACATATCACCTAATGACTGCTACAAATGGCATTGTAGCTCCAGTAATGAACATATTCATGCACAGATGATTTATCAGCAATAACTGATGTTAATTGACTGGGGCATCTGTTTCTCTATTGTTGCTTGCTTGAGTTGTACATATATATTTTCACTACCATGCTACAATACTTTTAGACAACTATATCTGAAGTTGGCAATTGGGAAACCGTACTTTGAGTTTGCCCTCAATAAATTAACACAACATTATATGAGGTATGTGCTCTCATTTTTATGTTTGATTTCCTTTTATTTATCCCAATATACATCAAAAATGTTTCCTTTTTGAATGATGAAAGAGGGTCTGACTTTGATTGCTTTCCTGTTCCTATTTTGTCTTTTGTATTTTGATACCAGATGTTAATTATAATTTCTTGTTATAGTCATACTTAACATTGATGATTTATATTTCAGGTTCCTGGGGCAGAAGGACTTGTGATTAGAGTTGTATCATCAGTTGACAAAAAATTGGAAGTGAAGCAACGATTTTTGGAAATATTCCAGGATGAGAATTACCCAACAGAATTTTCTTATAAGTCCAAGGTAAAAAAAAATCATAATTCTGATGAATTCAGTACTGGGTAAATACTTTTATTGTCCTAAAATAGTTGCAGTTGACACCAACAATATCTATCTAACTACAAAGATGTGTTGGGTTCCACAACCTGCAGATTGTAGACTCACCAATTTTTGTTGTGCAGTCTATATTGTTGTTTCAGAAGATAGAAGGTGTAGAAGTATGCCTTTTTGGCATGTATGTTCAAGAATTTGGTTCAGAATGCCCTTTCCCCAACCAGAGGCGTGTTTATCTTTCATATCTGGACTCTGTCAAATACTTCAGGCCTGAGATAAAAACAGTGACTGGGGAAGCTCTACGCACTTTTGTTTATCATGAAATTCTGGTACTTAGGACTACTCACAACTGCTGAGCTTACTGGCTGTTACAACAATTTATTATCTTGAGATTGTCTCTTTAGACACATAAACCTTTGAGGTTTTGTTTATTAATGATGATCTGCCTTTTTTTTCTGATTCCAAAATTGATTATGACTTGAATTTGAACTTAAATTGTTATATGGATCCAGATAGGATATCTTGAATACTGCAAGAAACGGGGCTTCACAAGCTGCTACATTTGGGCTTGTCCTCCTTTGAAAGGTGAAGACTATATCTTATATTGCCATCCGGAGATTCAGAAGACCCCAAAATCTGACAAGCTTCGGGAGTGGTGAGTGCTAAGATGTTGTTCTTGTATATCTATTCTTTAATATCTGATATTGCATATATGCCTAGCACTTCTAAATTTCATGCATGGATTTCTTGATATGTTTTGTCAGGTATTTATCTATGCTTCGGAAAGCTGCAAAGGAAAATCTTGTTGTTGATCTCACTAATTTATATGATCATTTTTTTGTTACTCTGGGGGAATGTAAGGCTAAAGTAACTGCAGCTCGTTTGCCATATTTTGATGGAGACTATTGGCCAGGTGCAGCAGAGGATATGATAAATCAACTTCGCCAAGAAGAAGATGATAGAAAACAACAGAAGAAAGGAAAAATTAAGAAGAGTATCACAAAAAGGGCTTTAAAAGCTGCCGGTCAGGCTGATCTCAGTTCTAAGGATGCTTTGTTAATGCAAAAAGTATGTTTTCATACTTTAATTTTCATTTGCTGGTTTTATTGTCAAGGGGTCCAGGAATTGTCTTCCAAGCATTATATGTTGGAAGTCATTTGCAATTCATGTTAACTGGAGAGTTGACTTGTTGCTTATCAGACCTGACTTTTGGTTACTCTTTTCTCTACGCTTCTTGTTTTTAGAATTATATTTTATATGCAAATTTAACTCTCTATGATGATATCCCTTAAATCATGATTTTTTCCTTGCACAGCTTGGTGAAACTATCTGTCCTATGAAGGAAGATTTTATCATGGTTCATTTGCAGCATTGTTGCACTCATTGTTGCCTACTTATGGTGTCTGGGACACGTTGGGTTTGCAACCAATGCAAAAATTTCCAACTTTGTGATAAGTAAGTATTTTGCTACTAAATCATTTATATGACTTGCACTCCTCTATATCTTGATAACCACATTGTTTTAAATACTGCTAGTTATCTAACCTTTTCTCATGAGCAAACGAAGCACATCAAGATTGATGACCACTTCTTCTCACGCTCTTCTATTATTTTGTCAATATCATGCATTTAGACAACTTGCTAGCTCATGGGTCTTCACAAAGGACAACATGGAAGAATTTTATGACATTTAATGGCTAAAATATCAGTTTTACCTAATATGAGTTTGAAAAGTGATGGAGACTATGGGTTTTTTTTTTGTAACCAGAGACTTTGGGATTATTGCAAACACTAATGGCTACGCTATTGTTGAGTGGATGTACATACACTTGTTATTTTTTTCTATTCACATGTTATTCAAGAGAGCCTTGGCCTTTTACAAAGACTACTGTTTATTAGACTACTAAACCAATAATAAATGTGGCAATTTATGACTTGACCCCGCCAGGACCTGCAACCTACCTGAGTCAAGCGGGTTTAGGTTGGGCATGAACAAGTTTGGTTTGTAAATGGGTTGACCTGACTTGCCCCATTAATTAAATGGGTTGGGTTTAGGTTAGAGTCCTAACTGATAAACCCACTTGTTTAATAGTTTGAGTTTGGTCGACATGGTTAAGACTATGGTATGCTGAACCGACCGGACCGTACCGAACCAGTGCCGACAGGCACCGGTACGGTACAACATATAAATTCGGTTCCAACCCAAATTGGGCCAGAACCGATTCCGTACTTGTCCCAGTGCGTACCTCGGTACGCACCGGTACAAGCCAGTACTAGTGCGAACCGGGTCGGTTCGCATCGGCTCAAACCCACGCGGGCTGGCCGCGTGGGCCATTTAATGCCACTCTGTGGCATTTAATGCGTCCGCGGAAGCGCGTGGGCGCGTAGTTTTTTTTTGTTGTGGGAATCACGCGCGGATGCGCGAGCAGAGAATCGCGAGCCTACGCGCGATTCGCCGTGCAGGGAACTGCGTTTCCCAGCAGGGAATCATGCCCGCGCACGGTTCCGAAAAAGGAGGTAATTGATCATCAAACGGTTCTTACTCAGAGAACCTTTGAGTTTAGCTTGAGGCTTTGCTTGATTAAATCATCGTGGTTCTAGTATGAATCTGAGGTTTCAATTGATTCATAGGGTCTCTTGGACCTTTCTCATGAACAGATTTAGAAATATATTGATTCTTAAAATTTTGATAAACCACTGCTTCGTCTGGTGTCTACAATATAAATGTATGATTCATTTACTACTAATTTTATTTTACCAGATCGAAAATTTTTTATGCTCAAAACTGGAATTTATAGATCCGGGTGGGCCCCCCGGCCTTTCGTCTAGTTTAATTACCTCCTATTCCCCCCTGAAGAATGAATGAGTTCCCATATCTTTCCTTACCGGAAAGTCAAAGATCCCCTATTTCTAGGGCTGTTAACGAGCCGAGCCGAGCCCGAGCCTCCGCAGGCTCGGCTCGGCTCGTTTCACCAACTCCCCGGCTCGGGCTCGGGCTCGGGCTCGGTACCGAGCCCAGTATTGGGCTCGGGCTCGGGCTCGGGCGGCACAGCTCAGGCTCGGGCTTGGGCTCGTGAAGCTCGTTTGCCCGAGCCCGAGCCCGAGCGGCGAGCCCGAGCCCGAGCCCGAGCCCGCCCCATCCTCATCCTCGTTCCTGTCTCCGTCGACCGTCGGAGAGAAGAACGAGCAGCCGCCAGCCGAGCTCGGTTCCGACGGTTCGTCGGAGAAGAATGAAGGAAAGAAAGAAAAGAAGAAGAGAAGAAAGAAGGATAGAAAGAAAGAAATAATAAAAAAAAGAGAAGAATGACTCACCTCGTCGCGTGCGGCAGCCGCCGGCTTCGGCCGCGAGCACCGCCGGCACGGGCTTCTGCCGCAGGCACGGCCGAGGACGCCACGGGCGCCGCGGGCTCGGCCGCGGGCGTCGCCGGCCGCGGCCCGACCATCCCGTGCGAGGGACTCCCCGCCTCTGTCGCAGTCTCGCCGCCGTCGCCGGTGGAGGAGTCGGCAAAGAGGGGAAAAGAGAGAGGGAGAAACGGAGAAGAAAGAGGGGGAGGGACAACCCTATCCAGTCTCCGATCGAAACCTCCGGAACCGAGCTCGGCATCGGCGGCGGAGGGAGGCAGCGAGGCATCGGCGGCGGAGGAGGAAGGCGAGAGGGGAGGGGAGGGACACCCGGAGGGGAGGAGGGGAGGGACATCCGGAAGAGGGGAGGGGAGGGACATCGGACACCCGGACGCTTCTGGAGAAACCCAGAAGAAAGGTCCGAAAGGAGAAGAGAAAAAAAAAAAAGAAAGAGGAGGTGGGACCGTGGGACTGTGGGAGGGAAGGATTAAGTGATTAACGGATTGGGTTTGGGTTAACGGGCTAAGTCCGAACCCAAACCAATCCAATTCAATTTTGGAGCCCTCTTTTGGGCTCGTTTGGGCTCGCGAGCTGCTCGGGCTCGAGCTCGGGCTCGGGCTCAGATTTAAACGGGCCTCATTTTGGGCTCGGGCTCGGGCTCGTTTGACTAACGAGCCGAGCTCGAGCCGGGCTTTTACCGAGCCGGGCCCGAGCCGAGCCTGAGCAGCTCGGCCCGTTGACAGCCCTACCTATTTCATTCTCCCGAAAAACGAAGGTCGAAATCCCTTTCTTTCTCACCCCGGGGAAGACCACTTTTATCGTATATAAACAACAAGTAATTTCCTTCCCTGACTCGCTCGGACACCTCGCTTTTTTAATGCCACAGAGTGGCATTAAATGCTAATCTATGGCATTAACGCGTCCCTGCGCGGATGCATTGTTTTTTTTTTTCCGCGTCCACGTGCGGACGTGCTTTTTTTTTTTCCGCGCGTCTCCGGTTCGGTACCGTACCGGTGCCCACCGGTATGTTGTTATGGTTGGTCCGGCGGATCTTGGTTAAGACTAAGGATCGCCGAACCAGTATCGATAGCCATCAGACCGGTTCGGTACCGGTTCGAACCAGTACCACTGGTTTGGCCTCCAAAAGTCCAAAAAAAAATTGGCCTAGCTGGTACCGGGCAAGGACGGGCCGGTTCGGACCGATATGGGCCGGTACCATTTTTTAACGTCGAACCAGACCGGTCAGATATAGGCTGGTATGGGCCGGTTCAGCATTCCTTGGTTAAGACCCAACCTGTTATATTTGTTTAAGATTTGTTTAACCTGCTTGAAACCTACTTAACCCATTTGAACTAATCCAACCTGTTTATCAAATGGGTTATGCAAGTTGGTTTGGGTTACTTGTTTAATAAAGGTTGGGTTCAATTTTGGTTTTTTTGACCTGTTTAGTGTTCGGGTGGATAGATTTCTAACCCAAGCCACATTCGTGCTGACTTGTATCCCACCTGAACCATATTCTACCTGACCTGTATTTGATCTGAACCATTTGGTACCCTAATAAAATTGTTGCATCATTGCTTCAGCTACTTGTTTCTCTAGTTCAAATATTAATAGGATCCTTATTCTTATGTCTCATTTCATTCGTTATTCTTTGTTACCATACTTTTCTTGGAAGGTCATGATGAATGTGTAAATTGTGGGTATGACCAAAAACTTGAGGGGAAATTTAACATCTGTAGTATTTTAAGTACATGGGGCCTTTACTTTCTCTCAAACATAAGAATGTAAGAAATGTTAAACAGACAATAGTTTGTTTAAAATACGACTTTGTAGTTTTTGATGATTTTGGGAACCTATGCATCTAACAGGACTTTTTTCCCTTTGAAAGTGGAGTTTGATGCTTCAACTGGAAGTGCTGAGACTTGCAATAATTTTTGGACTATCCTTCTAAAGGAATCTTGCTGCAAGCAATGGCACTCTAGTTGACAAGCATTGCAGCTCATCAACTCTAGTTGACATCTAATAAGTGATAGATCTTGAAATTTCATATTGTATTGGTGATAATAATTAAGTATGGCATTGTAATCCTCAGGCTGATTCCTTAATTATCAGAGAACAGCTATCATTTTTTTTAATTAGTGTTACATAGGAGATGTTAGACTTAAATATGTAGAACTGAACCAGAAATATAGGGTGATGAGGTATGGTTGATGTTTGTCAATATCATAAAAGTCAAGTTGAGGGCCATTGCTCCCTCCATTTGTATATATTTTCACTCATTACAAAACGACAGCAGTTAATCAACGAACAGTTCTTTATATGTCATTGCTGATAGCACTGACTTGGAGCATCTCATTAGTATTACCCTAAACTACTACTTAGTATGGATTTCTATTTGAACTCAAGGGCCTATTGAGAGAAGAAGTTTATGCTGAGAAAACACTCGTGTATAGTTTTCAACAGGAGCAAGCTTACCTAAATTGTTGGAATCTATAACTGATTGGTTTCTATTTCCTCGTAGGTGTCATGATGCAGAGCAAAGGCTTGAGGAGAGGGAGAAGCATCCAATTAATAGTAGGGAGAAGCATGTGCTCTGTCCAGTGAGTCTCTTGTTTAATAACCCGTCTCAAATACTCTTTTCATCTAAACTTTGTGCATTTCTATTTACCAACTAACATCAATAAATTTATGTACTCCCTTTAGGTTGAAATTAATGATGTTCCCCTGGATACCAAGGACAAAGATGAGATCCTAGAAAGTGAGTTTTTCGACACCAGGCAGGCATTCTTGAGCCTTTGTCAGGGAAACCATTATCAATATGACACTCTACGCCGAGCCAAGCATTCTTCAATGATGGTCTTATATCACCTTCATAATCCTACTGCACCCGCCTTCGTCACCACATGCAATGTCTGCCATCATGACATCGAAGCTGGTCAGGGCTGGCGATGCGAAATTTGTCCTGATTTTGATGTATGCAATACTTGTTATCAGAAGGAAGTAGGTATTGATCATCCCCATAAATTGACAAATCATCCATCAATGGTAGATCAGAATGCTCAAAATAAAGAAGCTCGACAGCAACGGGTTTTGCAGGTATCTTAGTAATGGAGAATTTGCATTTGATAGAATAACAATGATTTTTTTAATGTTGTCCATTTTCCCACAAGTTAGCATGTTGTCGAATTTATCCAGAGATTTGGCTCAATTCGTTTCATTTTGTTTCAGGGCATTTTTAGAAGTCCTGGTTTATTTACATATATTTTAATTAAAATTAATTGGCTTCTTTTGTTGATCCTTGCGTCAGCCAAACATGGTTGGAGGGAATGGGCATATATCTAGCCTAATAAATATCACTCTGGTCCTTGCACATGTTAAAACGTAAATTTTTGTGTTACAAATGGATTCAGAGTTTTCCTACATTGCTTCAGTCGAACATAAGGAATTTTATCCTGAACTTTTAATGGGTGACATTTGAAAATCATTTTCATTTATCTATCTTTTCTAGGAGTTATTTTTATACATTTTAACAGCAATTTTTGTTCAAAAGACACGGTGGACAATATTCTTGACCTATGAGGTTTATAGCATGTCTTTCCTTTGTTGGTTAGCCCGGTTAAACCAGGAAAAAACATATGAAACATTCTCATTAATAATAATGAACATCTGGCTTGATTCTTGTCATTTAGTTTCTGCTTGTTTTCTCCTTTGAGATCTAATATTGCTTTTTTGTTTGATGAACTACATTTTAGTTTGGTAAAATCAATCATTTTATTAAGTATCTGTTACAATGTCTAAATGCAAAACATTTAGGTTCTGGAGCCCGAAATTTGTTGAATAGGAAAAGCAATCTAATTTTTTATTTCCTGAAATTAGTGTTCTATATATGTGAAGGGTGGATGAGAGATGCTCATATAAGATGGAAGTACAGTTATCAAATTTTGATGCTAAAAGTCACAGCAGGGTCACAGCCATGTTTCTTTGTTATCATCATCAATGAGGAAAACAGTGAGATTGATCAGAGTGCAAAATGCCCTTTGCTGAGGCATTTTGTAGTTTACAACAAGATGTTCGCTAAGCTTCAGCTGGATCTTTGTTATTATGATCAACCAGTCACAGTTCTCCCATAAAGTTGATTTGATGAAATCAAGGAGAAAAGGAATAGGATAAATCTATTTTCGTTTAAATTTTTATTTTATTTTTCTTCCTTACATCTATTTATATAGGAGCAGGGCAAGCCATAACTATTGGTTCATTCATATTCTATTCGTTAATGGCTTTCACTTCATTAACCATGTCATTCCAGCATTACTACATTAGACCTTTGTAATATCTATGGTTCATTTTGCAGTGCAGTTAGAATTGAAGAAGTCAATGTTGAGTCCAGAAAAGTTATTTAGTAAAAAAACATTGTTTAATATAAGGTAACAAAGATTGGTGAAAGGCATAATGTAACTGCTAGTTGCAAATGATGCGATGAGCAAACAATCAAGATGACTTGGAATTGAGCAATGAATGATAACATCCCTTACAAGGAGTAAAGTTGAATTTAGGTAGAATCTTTTATGGTGGACTTACGAAGGTATTGAATTGATTTGGAGACACTAAGAATAAAGGAAATATTTTTTAGATAGCAAATGGAGATGAAAATCTATAGAGTTAATTGAGAAGTAACAGGGATATGGATTTTTTTATGCCTTATTGCTTTACTCATTGAGATAGAAGTTATGTTTTTTTTAATCACTGTGGACAATGTGCAAAACTAACAAGTCCTGTTCAATGCAACTTAAGAGAGGAACTTTCCAGGGTACATATAAGATCAAATCTAGGGTAGAGGAAACTAGCTTTTCAGTTATGAAATCTGATGTGTAGGGTATATGGCTATAAATGCGTGGTTCTTTTTCCACGGCAGACCTTTGTGGGCCTCAAATGGGATTGGTCTACCAGCATATTCAGAGAGTCCAGGTTTATCTTCTAAGTTGAAGTAGAAATTATTCTGTTTGGAGAAGTCACTAAGGAAAATTTATGTGAATATTCATCTTTTTAATAAAATCAGTTGCTTACTATGCCCTGCAATTCATTTGGTAGCCCTTGTTACTGTGTGGAGTTTAATGTTTTTACTTACCTACAATGTTCTCTTAGTACCATCGGTATCATCAGAGCTATGTGTTCCTAGTGCTTGTAATATGTTTGTAGTTTGTACAATTCAAAAATCTGTTTGTGCACTTGTTATCAAGAGATGTATGCTTTCAAAATGTTGGTGTAAAAGATGAAAGTCAAGAGAGTAGAAATGTAGGGTTTCCCAATCTCCTCATGTGACCTTCATTCTCATGCTCTTCTGCGTTTCACTGCTGCGAAATATTCTGTGATTGCTGTACAATCAATGTAAAATTCTATCTTGATAATGCATATCGTTCATATTCCAAAGTATTCTGTGAACTGAAATGTTCTGGTTATTTATGGGTTTCTGCTTATTTATGGTATCCTTACCCATTTTCTGGTTTCCACAGCTTAGGAAAATGCTAGATCTTTTGGTGCATGCTTCACAGTGTCGTTTTCCACACTGTCAATATCCAAATTGCCGTAAAGTCAAGGGACTTTTCCGTCATGGTATGTACTGCAAGACACGTGCTTCAGGAGGCTGTGTTCTGTGCAAGAAAATGTGGTATCTTCTTCAACTCCATGCTCGAGCTTGTAAGGAATCAGAATGTAGTGTACCACGGTGCCGGTATGTAGATCAATCCATGTTTGTGATACACAAAGCCTCGGTGTCCATTGTTATCAATTGTTCTTATTGTTCCAGGGATTTGAAAGAACATTTGCGAAGGTTGCAGCAGCAGTCTGATTCCAGGCGGAGGGCTGCAGTGATGGAGATGATGAGGCAACGGGCTGCTGAAGTTGCTGAGAACAATGGATGACCTACCGTACAGATGGGCTTCTCTAGTTGGAAGTTGGAAGGAGACTGCTGGTTGCTCACCCCAAACATTTGACTGGTCTGGACAAGCAGCTGATAGGGAGGCAGCAGAGCTATGAATTGGTGGAAACACATGGATCAAACACAATTATGGGAATTTGGTCTTCCACCAGCTTTTCTGTGATCCAGAGATGGATTGATGACTTGGCATCGTCTTCAAAGCTAACCATATTGAGCTGAACTTTTTAAGGTTATTGGTCAGTCTCATCCCGACCGGGGTAATTCTTTAATTGGTCTTATATGAATCCCATCATCTGTTGGTGATGGTTGTATAATAGATGTCCAAATATGTCAATAATCAGTAAAAGTGAGGGTTGTTTTTGTTTCCATCCCTTTATTTATGTCTTCATCTGGAGGGAGGGAGAACAGATGGACAGCCCATGCAGTTGTTACGCCTGTCCCATTTTGTAGAATGTATGTCTGTTTGAAAATGAAAAAAATAATCTGTTTCAGCAGCATTACGAGGCATGTGGCATCTTTAACTGTCTTTTTTGGGGGTTTTATTGGGCTTTAAGTTTCTAAACCTGATTGCTTTCATGGACCGGCAATTTGCAGTAAAAGCCACTTGATCGGTTTGGGACATGTTATGTGAGATTTGCATGAGAGTTACAATTTTACATCATAAGCTCTGCCATCTCCAGCCTCATTTTCTAAAGGATTGCAATTCTTTTATTTTTGTGCAGGCAAGATGGTTTTCAGTATGCTTAGGGTATGGGGTTATGGGTTTGAGGTTTGGGTTTTCACTGTATCGGGTTTTAGGGTTCGGGTTCCTAGGTTTCGAGGTCGAAGGGTTTTAGGTTTTGAGCGTTCAGGTTTAGGGCTTGGGTTTTAGGGTCCAAGATTTTAGTTGGGGATCAGGGTTTGGGGTTTAAAGTTCGAGGTTTAGGGTCCTAGTATTTTAGGGTCTAGGGGTCTAGGGGTTAGAGGTTAGGGCTTAAGATTTAGGGTATAGGGTTGAGGGTTCAGGATTCAAGGTTCATAGCTTAAGATTCAGGGCTAAGTGTTTAGGGTTACGGGCTTAATGTTAAGAGTTTAAGGGTTTAGGGTTTTAAGGTTTAAGATTTAGGAATTAGGTTTTAGAGTTTAGGACAACGATTGCCGTACCAGTCGGCACTGTACTGGAACGAATGTACCATGCCATATCGGTATTGAATTGGTGCGTAATCTCATACTACATCAATGCTTGGCACGTCTTATCCTCTTGGACTATTTTGTGTACCGACACTATAATGGGACAATATTAATGCAAGGTATAGGCACAAGTGTGTCGCATCCAAAGCAAGAAATGCAAGGAACAACAGTGGGAATAGTAGAGGGGTCAACTCAACCTCGGAAGGCTGAGCCGACCTTAGCCAGAGGTCAGGCCGAGCCAATCTTGGACCCCGTTGAAGGCCGACCGACCTAAACTGGCTCAGATAATTTGGGTCTTGAGGGAGCTAACCATCACTGAGCTGGGTTTAGGCTCAAAGGGAGAGAGAGAGCATGCAAGTCATGGGCGTACATGGGCTTGGCTTGAGTGCTTTTTCATGTGGTTCAGCCTAGGAAAGTTTTTGGGTTTGGGTCATGATTGACCATGTATATATACACTCATGTATTTTGTGTATGGTGGGATGAAATCATTAAAAAAAATTCTTTCTCCCTAAAACCCTATTCTCTTTTCTTCTCTTCCTCTCATGCACGTACACCATCATCCAAAAACTCTAGCGCCGCCTCCACCTAATAGTCCAAGCAATCCACGCCTCTAGCAGCAAGGGAACGCCTTAGGTGTTGTGGTATGAGGCGCTAGTTCAACTACAATTTTGTATCAGAGCATTGGTTGGCTGATTTGGTGGAGGAAAGTTTGAAATCTGGCCCAGATCTTGGTAAGGTTTCAAAACGGAATTTCTGCTTTATGTTATTTCTGTTTTTTCGTATGGCATCTGGTAATCTAAAGGCAGATTTTGAGAAGTTTGATGGCAAGAAGAACTTCACCCTGTGGCAGCAAAGGGTGAAGGACTTGCTGGTTCAGCAGAGGATCTATAAGGTCTTGGTAAGGGAAAGACCTAAGAAGATCGGTGTTGAAGATTGGGAAGAGTTAGAGGAGATAGCCTTTAGCACTATTAGGATGTGCTTGGCTGATCAAGTCATGCCAGAGATTTGTTCAGAGACCATGGCGAAAGGGCTCTAGGAGACGTTGGAGAACACATGCATGGGCAAGAACATGACAAACAAGTTATGGTTGAAAAAACAGTTGTACAGCTTGAGGATGCCGGAAGGAGGAGACCTTATCGCACATATCCAAAAATTCAATTAAGTGTGCTCGGAAGTCATGAGCCTTGATGTGAGGATAGATGAGGAGGATAGGACTCTTTTATTGTTGTGTTCACTTCCAGGGTCATATGATGGTCTGATTACAACTTCAGTTTATGAAAAAGAATCCCTGAACTATGAAGAGGTTATTGGTGTTCTTCAGTCGAATGAGCAAAGAGAAAAGATCTGCAAGGGGAGTTCTAATTCAGAGATTCTTGCTGTGAATGAGAGGCAAGAGAGACCCAGGCAAAGAGTTAGAGGCAAGTCTAAGAGTAGATCTAAGTCTCAGGGTAAGGTGAAAGCATGGAAGTGTTACAAGTGTCATCAAGTTGGTCACTTTAAGAGGAATTGTCTACTACTGAAAAATGAGAAGGGGAAGTGTTTATCAAAGGGTAGTTCAATCAGCAATGGTGGTGCAAATTCATCTGAAGATAGTGGGGATAATCTACTGGTAGTTTCAGATGGGACCATGAAATATGACAGCCATTGGACAATGGATTCAACATGTTCTCACCACTACACCTCACATCGAGAGTAGTTTGCATCCTATGAAAAAATCGATGGAGGGAGTGTAAGCCTTGGTGATGATCACTTGTAAGCTTGCTGGTGTTGGTACCATAAGGGTGAGAATGTATGATGGGGTCATAAGGATATTGACCAATGTCAAACATGTCTCGGAGTTAAAGAAAAATCTGATTTCTTTGGTCTACTTGGAGAAGCATGGTTATGCATTTGGAAGCCAGCCGAGCAGCGGGTGTTTGAGGATAACCAAGGGGGCCTTGGTGGTGATGAAGGGGAGAAGATTGAGTAATAATCTCTATGAGATGGAGGGCTTAGTGGTGACAGATGGTGTAGAGATGTTTGCGGTAGGGGACAATTAGCATATCAACTATGGCACTATTGGATGGGGCACATGAGCAACAGGGGGCTTATTGAACTCAGTAAAAGAGGTCCGATTCTAGTACTTGAAAAGGAGGGGAACGATCCGTGTGAGCCTTGCATCTATGGCAAACAGCATAGGATGAAGTTTGCCAGCAGTACCAAGCGGAGTGAAGGCATACTTGAGCTAGTTCACTCAGATGTATGGAGACCGGCTCCTGTTTCAGCCAGAGGTGGGGCCAAGTATTTTTTGACCCTCATTGATGACTTCTCCAAAAAAGTGTCGGTGTATCTGATAAGATAACAATTAGAGGTATTTGCCCGGTTCAAAGCTTGGAGAGCTGAAGTTGAAAAGGAGACGGAAAAGCCAGTAGATTGCCTTAGATCTGATAATGGAGGGGAGTATACCAGTAGCGAATTCAGGAACTACTACGAGGAGAATTGAATCAAACGCCATTTCACAGTGAAGATGACTCCCCAAAAGAACAGTGTAGCCAAAATGATGAACCAGACATTGACAGAGAAGACCAGAAGTTTGAGGCTGCAAGCATCACTTCCTAAGTTCTTTTGGGGTAATGCGATAACCTTTTCTTATTTTCTTATTTTCTTATTTTCAGAATGGAAATCCTGGATGCAGGCCATGATGGACGAGATAGAGTCACTGGAAAAGAACAAGACATGACAGCTAGTGAATCTACCAAAAGATGCTCGGGCCATTGGTTCAAAATGGGTGTTCACAAGGAAGGAGGCACCTTCAGAGTAAGTTAGAGTCAGATACAAGGCAAGGCTTGTTGCCAAGGGACACTCACAGAGAGAGGGAGTGGACTACATAGAGGTATTCTTTTCGGTGGTGCGTCATGCTTCAATTCGGGTGTTGCTGTCTCTTGTAGCTCAACATGATATGAAATTGAAGTAGATGGATGTGAAGACGACATTCTTACATGGGAGCCTAGAGGAGAGAATCTATATGAAGCAACCAGCTGGTTTTAGGCAATCTGGATTGGAAGAAAAGGTTTGTCTACTCAAGAGATCTCTTTATGGTTTGAAGCAGTCACCCCTTCAGTGGTATAAAAGGTTTGATGCCTTTGTTTTGAGCCTTGGTTTTTCTAGATGTGAACATGACAGCTATGTGTATGTGAAAGATATGAATGAGGATGATGCATTGTATCTGCTACTGTATGTGGATGATATGCTTATTGCCAGTAGGAGTGCCAAAGCAGTGAATAGGCTGAAAATTGCATTGTCTTCAGAGTTTGAGATGAAGGACTTGGGTCCATCCAGAAAGATACTTGGGATGAAAATTTGCAGAGATAGAAGAAAGGATATTCTTCACTTGTCATTGGGAGGATACATTCAGAAGGTATTAGAGAGGTTTGGGATGAATAAGGCCAAACCAGTTGGAACACCTTTAGCAAGCCATATATCTCTTTCTAAGTTACAATCCCCCCAAACAGATGAAGAGAAAGAGTACATGGAGAGAATTCCATATGCCAGTGTAGTAGGTAGCATGATGTATACTATAGTGTGTTGTAGGCCAGACATAGCACATGTAGTAAGCCAGGTAAGCAGGTACATGGCAAATTCTGAAAAGGAGCACTGGAAGGCATTGAAGTGGATCTTTCGATATCTTCAAGAAACTCAAAGGCTTGGTCTGATTTTTGGGCAGCAAGATGAACCTAGGAGTAACTCCAATGTCTCAAGTGAGTTTTCAGGTCCATTAGAAGGGTTTGTTGATGCCAACTTTGCATGTGATCTAGATACAAGAAGGTCTACTACAGATTATATTTTCTGCATATATGGTGGATCTGTTTCTTGGAGATCAACCCTTCAACCTATCACGGCCTTATCCACTACAGAGACCAAATATATAGAGCTTACAAAGGCTGCCAAGGAGTCACTTTAGCTAAAGAGACTCATTAAGGAGATGGGGGTGAAGCAGATTACAGTGGTGCTGCATAGTGATAGTCAGAGTGCTCTGCAGTTGGTTCAGAATCCAGTCTATCATGCACGTACAAAGCATATAGATGTGAGATACTATAGGATCAGAGAGCTAGTGGACGAAGTTGAGGTGGTGCTGGTTAAAGTTCATACGAAGAAGAACCAGTCAGATGCACTTACAAAGATTCTTCTGTGGGATAGTTTTCTCTCATGTGTGAGGCCGATGGGGTTGATGAATTAGGTGAAGCTTGCAGAGGCTTTGGAGCACCAAAGTGGAGATTGTAGACACAACTGTGGCACATCCAAAGCAAGGAATGCAAGGAACAACAATGAAAATAGCAGAGGGGTCGACTCAACCTCGGAAGGCCAAGCCGATCTTGACCTTGCCAAAGGCCGAGCCGACCTCGACCAGAGGCTAGGCTGACCTCGGACCCTGTTGATGCCTGAGCCGACCTAAATTGGCTCAGGTAATTTAGGTCTTGAGGGAGTTAACGATCATTAAGCTGAGTTTAGGCTCACAGGGAGAGAGAGCATATAAGTCATGCGCGTACATGAACTTGGGTTGAGTGATTTCTCATATGGTTTAGCCTAGAAGAGTTTTTGGATTTGGTTCATGATTGACCGTGTATATATACACTCATATATTTTGTGTATGGTGGGATGAAATCATTAAAAAAAATTCTTTCTCCCTGAAACCTTATTCTCTTTTCTTCTCTTCCTCTCATGCACGTATATCGTCATCCAAAAACCCTAGCGCCACCTCCATCTAGTAGTCCTAGCGATCCACACCTCTAGCAAGAAGGGAACACCCTAGGTGCTGTGGTTAGAGGCGCTAGTTCAACTACAGAAGGTTAAATACCGAGATGACAAATCTTGATTTAAGGTTTAGGATTTTAGGGTTCTAGGTTTAGAGTTTAAGATTAATTGTTTGGGGTTTACAGTTTTGGGTTTGTAAGGTCCATGGTTTTAGATATTTGGGTTTTAGGGATTTAGGGTTTAGGGTATAGGATTTAGGCCATTAAGATTGGGGTTTTAGGATTTAGGATTTTAGAATTTAGAGTTTAGGGTTTAGAATTGAGGTTTAGGGTTCAGGGGTCTAGGGTTCGAAGTTTAAGGTATAGAAGTTCAAGGTTCATGGTTCAGGGTTTAAGGTTTAGGAGGTTTAGAGTTTAGAGTTCAGAGGGTTAAGAGTTCAGGGTTTAGGATTCAAGGTTTAGGGTTCAGGGGTTCAGGGTTTTAGGGTTTGGGGTTTTAGGATTCCAAATTTTAGTGTTTAGGGTTTAGAATTTAGAGTTTAGGGTTTAGGGTCTAAGTGTTAGGATTAAAATGAAAGTGAATCCTAGGTTCTTCGGTGTTAAGCTTGCTGATTTTTTTTTAAAAAAATCATGGCTGAACCTGATCGGGTTGCCTACGTACCCCTTCATAAAGGGGATCAAGCCATACGCAGTTCTTTTTAAGTTTTAAAACGCAGCGGAAAAATCGAATCAAACAATTTAATTCATGCATGCTTACAAGATCAAATCTAGAAATCAGCACCTTAAGAACACATAGGATTATGCCGGAATTGTTTAAACAATTATGCTAAAACTTTCATGCATGATTAACTATCAGATCTGAAACTTAAAAACTCTATTCCAATTAATCTCCAAATATCCATTGAATGGATTCTGGAGATATCTCCGTGAGGAGCCCAAAAGAGGGTAAAACCTCGGAGAATCGGACCTAGATCTTGACACCATAATAAAAGATTAATGTAGGATTAATACCTTTTATGATGGATGAAACTTGTGGATCTGATCCTCGACTTCGCAGCCATGCACACGAATGGCCTCTACGAGAAGTCCACGCGAAGTTCCTGAAGAGATCCAATCCTGCGGAAGTGCTAGCTTGCGCAGAATTTCTTGAGGCTGAAATTTAATCTTCCCAACGCTATCAACTTTTGATCCGCCTTCTTGGAAGAACTTGAAGGAAAGGTTTAAAGGGATTGAAGAGGACTTAGATCTGATCTAAAGACTCTTATCAGGGACCCCTAACACTAATGGCGCGATGGACTTAGAGGAGGAAGAAGTCAGCTAGATTGAATGCAGAATTTTTCCATGCATGAACTAGGGTTCCTCTCTTTTCTTTTCCCTTTTTTCTTCTTCTTTTTCTCTCTTTTTTTCTTGAATTCGACCACCAGCTGATGGAGGTCCTTTTATTGTTGCTATCCCCTCTAACTTCATGCCAACCATCCCATATTTGTGGAGGATTTTGTGGGGTTTTGAATTTTGAATTCAAAATTCAAGTTCATGTGCCATTACATGATGAAGCTTGATCTAATCTAAACCATTCATCATGTTGCCACTTTCCTCTTTCAATTTCGAAATTCCCATGCCCCCAATCAGATTAGAGGATCACGTGGTGATTTTGTGGTGATTAAATTCGAAATTCAACCTTAATTAGAAGTGAGATAAAGATAAGGATGACATATGCCATGAAGAGAGAGAATTTGATCTTATCCAATTCTTTTCATGAATTTATCTCTCCATTTCGACCCATCTAATGATGAAAGAAGTCTCTGATGTTGCCAAGTATCCCATGGCACCATTAAATAAATTAAATTAATTTTTAATCATATTAAAAATCAATTTATGGTGCTATGCATGGATATGTGACAAGTGGATTTCAAGATCCGAACATTTTCAGATCAAACCCATTTAATTTAATTAAATCCTAACAATTAGAATGATCCAATTACCATGGGTTGAACCTAATCCAATTAGGTCAATCCCTAATTAAGCACAAATTTAATCTAATTTAATTTGGTCAACCTAAGTCCTCTTGATTCAGACCTAATCCAATCAGGTCAAAAACCCTGATTGAGCCCAGAATTGAATCTAATTAAATTTGGCTCATCCTTAGTCTAATTACTCAATACAATTGAGTTCATTAGCAATCTAATTACTAATTAATCCTCCGATAATTACTTTAATTATTTTATAAGATAATTTGCCAATCGAATTGACCAAATTACCTCTGAATGATTCTTAATCATTCATCAGCCTTCTTGATCAATCAGGAATCTTCCATGCGTGTGACCTCATAGGTTTGAACCTAAGCCGGTAGTATAGGAACGACTTCCTACACTAATCGATGTGACCATCTAGCAATGGTACCCGACGTCCGGATAGGCCGAATATATGCGAAGCAAATATTCTGGAACCCTGAACTATGGTTACTGTATAATTCAATCCCTTTGACTCCTAATGCCAGGATGACTTAGAGCTCACTGTCAATCCTATAATTAGTACATCCATTATGTGATTAACTTTAGATATCCCGTGACTCCTCACTGGAATTACCCTGGCCAAGGTTTTGCTAAATTAATCACAAGACATTATCTCCTATTTTCAGGAGGGGTCAATTCCATCTCGATTCACAACTGACTACGCAAGTACTTGACTGCACCCAGTGACCTTCCATCACTGAATTAGAAATCCAGGTAGTCCGGTACCAAGTACAATGAGTTGCTTGCTAGTCACAAGTTGCGGTCTCAGGTCAGAGGGCCAAACTTATACCCATATCCACTCGGAACATCTCTTGACAGTAGAGCGTTCCAAAATTGGTCACGTTCAGTGAAATGTACTCCTACACTTCACCTGTGTGGCATACCAGTCTCTCCACACTCCTTGGTTAAGAGGACAACCAACGTATATGTCAGACAACGACCTAATCTTGATAATGCTGTCGTCCTTGTAACAACATATCATTTGGTCACGAACTAGTTTAAGGACTCGAAGATAAATCCTCCTTTATCATTAATAAGTCCTAAGGACTTCATCATATAAGAGTTCATTTGAAGATGTAAAATGATGAATAATGCCAAAAAATACTTTATTGATTTGTCAATTCATTTAATCATCAACATGCTGACGATTGACATTTAGGATACAATTCCCAACATAAAAGCTTAGGGGTTAGGGTTTAGGGTTTTAGGATTTAAGGTTCAGGATTTAGGGTTCAAGGTCCAAGGTTCAAAGTCCAAAGTTCAGGTTTTAGGGGTTCAAGGTTCGAGGTTCATGGTTCGATAATGGACGTTTGAGGTTTGGGGTTCACGATTTAGGGTTTAGGGTTTAAGGTTTAGGATTTTGGAGTTTGAGGTTTGGGGTTTTGTGTCTCGAGTTTAGGGTTAGGGTTTAAAGTTTATGGTTTAAGATTTAGGGTTTTGGATGTATAATTTAGATATTAGGGTATAAGGCATAGATTGCTATACCGGTCAGTACTATACTGTAACGGACGTACCGTAACATACTAGTACCGAATCGATACGTAGTCTCATACTGTATCGATGCTTGGTACATCTCGTCCTCTTGGACAGTTTTATGTATCGACACTATAATAGAATAGTACCTATATGAGGTTCTATTCCGAGATAGCAAACCTTGATTTAGGGTTTTGAATTTTAGGATTCTAAGTTTAGGGATTATGTTTTACTATTCGGGGTTTACAATTTTGGATTTTTAGGGTCTAGGATTTTAGGGATTTAGGATTTAGGGTATAGGGTTTTGGGCATAGAGATTAGGGCTTTAGGATTTAGGGTATTCGGATTTAGGTTTAAGGTTTAGGATTTAGGATTTAGGGTTTTGAGATTTGATGTTTGGGTTTTAGGGTTTAAGGGTTAAGGTTTAGGGTTCGGGATTTAGGATTTAGGTTTTAGGATTTAGGGCAAAGATTGCCATACCCTCGGTACCATACTATAATGAGCGTACTTTAAGATACTGATACTGAATTGGTACATATGTCATAGGCTATCGATGCTTAGTATGTCTCATCCTCTTGGGCCATTTTATGTACCGACATTATAGTAGGATAGTATTGGTATATGGTTTGGTACCGAGATGACAAATTTTATTTTAGGATTTAGGACTTTAGGATTCTAGTTTAGGATTTAGAATTTACTATTTGGGGTTTACAGTTTTGGGCTTTTAGGGTCCAAGGTTTTAGACTTTTGGGTTTTAGGGATTTAGGGTTTAGGGCATAGAGATTAGGATTTAAGATTTAGGGTTTATGATTTAGTGTTTAGGGTGCAAGGTTTGTAGTTTGGGATTTTGCATTCAGGGTTTAGTGTTTAGAATTTGAAGTTCAGGGTTTGGAGCTTTAGGGTTTAGAATTTTATGGTTTAGCATTTAGGGTTTAGGCTTCAGGTTTTAGGATTTTAGTGTTTATGGTTTTAAGGTTTAAAGTTTTGATGTTTCGAGTTTTCAGTTTAGGATTTAGGAATGAGGGTTTAGAATTTAGGTTTTTAGGATTTAGGATTTTTAGGGTCTAAGGTTTAGGATTTATGGTTTTAGGATTTTAGGATTTGGGATTTAAGGTTTAGGATATATGGTTTACTGTTAATGGTTTAGAGTTGAGGATTTGGGGTTTAGGGTCTAGGCACTACAGCAAAGCACTCAATCAGCATTAAAACATTTTTCTATGAAGTACAATTTGTCACTAGTAATTGCCTTAAGAGAGTGAAATAAAATGCATGTTGTAAAATATCTCTTACTTAACAGTTTTAGTGATGAAATACTATTTCGATGCTACCTTTTTTTCACCAAATAAACTTTCCAACAAGAGAACTTCTTACAGGCCACCAACGAAGAAGACTGGCACCCGATGCCTCAACCAGCCTGCTCAGCTCGACTCCAGCTGACCCAGAATCATCCAAGTAGCGCTCCGACCTCGGTCCGAATCCTGCGACAATAGTCTAAATTAACGACAAAAATAAAATTGGTTGCTTATTATTAATATTATTTTTAGCAACAGTGATATTCTCATCTATAATTATATATTTATTAGCAACAAATTTATTTTTGTCGTAGAATACTAATTATTTAACAACAAATCAGAATTTGTCATGTATACATCATTTTATAATTTTTATGATGAATTAATTTCATCATTAATTGTTTTATATTTGGTAATAAAATTATATTTTATTGTAAATGGATCTTTATTTTTTCGACAAGAATAATATTTCATCTATAAATATTCATTTATTAATGATATTTATATTTTTATCGCATAATGCAGATGATTTAATAACAAAATAGTGTATCATGATGCATTTCTTCATTGTATAAATTTATGGTAAAAATAGCTTTTGTTGGTAATTATCAATATGATTTTGAATGATGAAAATATTTTCATCTTTAATTATAAATTTATTTGCAACTTATATAATTTTGCTGCAGAATACTAATTGGATTTTGTCGTATGTTACATCGTTTTATAATTTTTGTGATAAATTAGTTTTATCACTGATAGTTTTATATTTGGTGACAAATTATATTTCATTGTAAAAGGATCTTTATTTTTTTTGGCGAGGATAATATTTTATCCCTAGATATTTACTAAGCGGTGGCTTTAATATTTTTGTCATGTAATATAGACTATTTGTTAATGAAATACTGCAATAAATATTCTTCATTGTCTAAATTTGCAACAAAAATAACTTTCATCCTTAACTAAAAGTTCACTATCTTCAGTGTGAGCACATGCTGGATATCTGATACAAATCCGAAAAAGGAAAATAAAAAGATTGCCTGTTACTATTGGATTACGCCGGGCATCCATTCTTTCAATTGCAGTCATGTTGCTCAGATGATAACCATTATCCAATCCAGTTTGCATTTGTGTTTTCTGTGTAACTGCTATATGTGTATGCCACCTTAGCATGTGTCCAGTGTCAAATTACCAACCTACCAATCACCAAATAAAAAATTACCTACCTCCTGACCTGGCTGATGTACTTCTCACGAAATCTTCTAGATGACCTGGAGAATGCAATCACCCATTTGCGCGAGCATCCGCAATTTGTTTTCGAAGTAAAGGCCAGTTGCTTTCTTCTCCACAATCACGCAATATCCGTCCCACTTAATCAGGCCAAGAATTCAAGATGCCCTAAGCTTTCAAGGTCGCCCGGCATAATATCCTGCTCCAATCGGTCAAACATTACAAAATCTTTCTATATCACAAAAGCTTAGATGAGAACTGGGAGGTTATCTTCATTCGAGACTAATGGAAAAATCAATCCGATTACAGATAAGATGACTATACAATCAGTAGTACATCAATTCAATGAAAAAGAAGAAGGCAAACACTATTTAGCCATCTAATGAAATTAGCATGTTATAAGCACAGAAAAGTATTACAGCAATATCCAAGGCCACGGATTTAAATGGTGGCACAAGCCATGCAAAACCCACTCGCGCAAGTAGCAAAGAAGAGAGAGCTTAATCTTATTGACTGGATCCCAAAAACATATCCACAGCTTCATCGGTCAATGCTTCTCCAAGGGCTGCAAACGCCAAAGGCACCGAATCAGAATCAAGAAGAGAGGGAGAGAGAGAGAATTTAGAGGCAGCTCTCACCAGAGGGTTCATCCAATATCCAGAGGCCCACGCCAAGCACCCTCCCTCCCCTGTCGGAATGGTTCACCTGCTCCATACAGGGGACGCGCGGCATTTGATTTACGGCGGCAATCTCTCAAACAGGAGAGAAGCGAAAAATCAACCATGCCCTCCTGGTCCTAGCAATACGATACAAGTAGAACGACTCCTAAAAACCCCAATACCAACCCCCCACGCCAACGGGCTGTACGTGCTTTTTTGTGACGAGGAAGGATTATACCTGCAGCCGGCGGGATGTGGGTGATTCATGGCATCTGACTATTTTTAAATGAGCGTATTTCTCATTAGGCTACTCATGCCTGCAGAGGCAAACAGTGCAAACAGTGTGACTGACTAAGTGACGCTTAGCATTTCGAAAGTTTTATTTGAGATAACCCCACTTTAGTTCCATCATTCACCTCCTTATCCTTTCAGACCTTATAGGCTGCACCCACATACATTGTGTTTTTGTGACGCGCTGTTGTATCAAAAAAAATAAAAATAAAAAATAAAATACCTGCATGGATTGCATCTCCTTCTACTACACCGTCCAGGCCGGTTCTCATTGATGCCCCCGAGCACGGACTTCTTGTAGTTGAAATTCCGGACGTGGGTGTATGCTTTCAAGCTGCCGCCGGGAGAATCATCATTTGTCTTCGATCCGAGCTCAAGCCTAGTCATGGGCGACAGGATGCACATCCAAACCGACATGGAGCTCCAGTTCTCTATGCGCCTCTATAGTCCGTTGGGAAATATATTGAACAGCACGGCTACGATGATGAGATAGCCGGCTACGATGATGAAAAGAAGCGGCATGCAGCGCCAAGGGTGCAGTCGACGACGGAGCAGAGGTGGAAGCGGCGGAAGACGTCGAGCACCTCGCCCAGCATGACGGGCATGTGGGCGTGGACCCTGTGGCGTCCGCGTAGCGCCGGTCGAATTCGGCCCCCGGAACTGCCAGCAGCAGCGACAGTGGCGAGCGCCCGACCACCTTGCCACAAATGCCATCCCCGTTCCCGGCGGACGGCAGGACGGCGACAGGCATGGGATGAGGTGGTGGGCGGAGCAACAACACACGCCGGCCGCGCGGCTATGATGATAACTACCAACAACAACACCAACACCACCACCATCACCGTGGCGGTGAAGAAGGCTGCCTGAGATTGATTCTTTTGACTCCTTCCACTTTCAACGATCCAGGTGGCCATCCGCGAACCGTGGGTACGAATGGCAAAGTTCATCGTGACTGGAGAGGTGGATGGAGTCACGGAGGAGAAGAAGGATATCGTAGTATTTTTTGTTAGAAATGAAGAAAACTTTACTTTATATTAAATTTTTTTAACTCTCTTCATTATGAAATGACTCAAGTAAAAAATTTTACAGTCCTTTAAGTAACTTCTATATAAAATACCAAAAATCATATTTATGAATGATACTATATACGAGCTCGTTTGGTTGGCAAACATCTCTTGAAAACACAAACGTCTCAATGTCATGTTGATTAGATGCACAATTAAGTTTATTTATTTTTAATTATAACTAATTATACTGAAAAAAAGACATGATGCTGAAATGGATAGTTTTATTTTTTTAGTTAGTTTTGATTATGTTTTGGGATGTATACAAGTAGCACGTGGACCGTCGGTAGCCACGTCCTCCGAACCAACATCTGGTGGTCGTGGCAAAGCGCGGGCAATCTCCAGCCACGCGCGCACTCGGTCGCCCCCCTCCCTCGCATTTCTATGGCTGCAACCCATAGAGGCATGAAGACGGAGGAGGAGGAGAAGCTTGCGGCAGAACAAGAACGGATTCCCTTTATTCGGTGCTACGACCCATTTTCTCTCGCATGGCTCTACGGCACGGCGGCGGGATTGCTGCAGCAGCATGTCCACATGGACTGACCTACCAGAAACGGAATCCCCAGTTCTCCTCCTCCTCCTCCAATTTCCTCGGGCTCCGTCTCTCAAGTCCCAAGGTCCACGACCACCACATCCCTCGTGGCGCCACTCCTATCGCATCAAGACGCTTACCGTTGGCGCTGGCAAATCGGAGGAGCCAGCTGGGTGGTGGCAACATCAACGGCGACGGCGACGGAGACGAGCAGAAGAAGGCCCATCGAAACGGCAGCAGCAGCAGCAGCAGCGATCCGACTGCGAGGGATCAGAGAAGGGTCGCAGCAGAAGAGAAGAGAAACGGCGACGGCGCGAAGGAAGGGGAGGCCCCGACAAGCAGCAGCAGCAAGCAGCAGCAGGGCCCCTCGGTCTCGCTCACGCTGGAGGACGTGAACCCGGTGGGGCTGGGGCGGAGATCCCGACAGCTCTTCGACGAGGTGTGGCGCAAATTCTCGGGGCTGGGCCAGATCTCGCGGACCCCCACCGCCGACGACCGCCTCCTCGACGCGGTCCTCATCCGTGGGCCCATGTGCGAGTTCACCATCCCCGGCGCGCAGGACACCACCGTGCTCGTCGTCGGGGCTACCAGCCGGATCGGACGAATCGTCGTCCGCAAGCTCATGCTGAGGGGATACAAGGTCAAGGTAAGCGATTCCGTCTCTGTCCCCCAAGCTACGCCCCTGAATCCTAACATTAGTCCCTTCTTCTCCTGTGTATTGGTATCTAGTGGTTAGAAGAAGAAGAAGAAGAAGATGATGAAGAAGACGGGGGAAAAAGGCTTTTTGCTTTTTCTGATAACATTTATTGCAATTAACAGAAAATAATTAAGAAACTTACTGGTCCTGAATGAAACATTGTTGATCCACCAATCAGGCGCTAGTGAGAAGAGCTGATCCAGAAGTGCTAGATGCGCTGCCGAGATCGGTGGCCATAGTGGTTGGTGATGTGGGCGAACCTTCGACTCTCAAAGCTGCCGTCGAGGGCTGCAACAAGATCATCTACTGCGCCACTGCACGCTCTGCTATCACGGGGGACCTCAACAGAGTCGATTACCAAGGGGTGCGCAACGTCACCAAGGCATTTCAGGTCATCTATTGACCTCTGAAGAATGCACTGGCATGCCCAGGATCTGGGGGTTGCTTTTGATCTTATGACAAACAGGCAAACAGGCTGTAGGTGGCTGATCTGAGCTCTGTTTTTATTTTCAGGATTACAACAATCAGCTAGCACAGCTGAGGGCTGGCAAGAGTAGCAAGAGCAAGCTCGTGCTTGCGAAATTTAAATCTTCTGAATCATTGGAAGGCTGGGAAGTTCGCCAGGGAACTTACTTTCAGGATGTTGTTGCTGCCAAGTATGATGGGGGGATGGATGCAAAGTTTGAGTATACAGAATCTGGTGATGCTATCTTCTCAGGTAATGCTCGTGCTGCTAACTCTTCGAGTTACTTTCGAATAAATAAATAAATAAATAGATAAATAAACTGCCCGTCCGCCTCATTCCTTAGTTGTCAGAGTTGCAAACACTGTAAAGAAATTCTCGCTTTGGCGGCTATATGCATATTATCAGATGAGTAAGGTACCCTGAGCAGAAACAAACTGATGTTTCTGCCACATGGGGTTTGAATTATGCTTCATGTGTAGGAGACTGTAGAGTAATCTGAAGTACTCTCTTATCTCCGGCAGGATATGTCTTTACTAGAGGTGGATATGTGGAACTTTCCAAAAAGCTCTCTCTTTCATTGGGTTCCACGCTCGACAGGTACCAGTTGCTTGCTCTATGAATGGGTTCAAAATGCATTACACTGCTAGTTGCAGGTTCAATGTCTTATGCTTTGTCTTTTGCATACTCATAAATGCAAGCTATTCAATTTACATAAATATGTGACATGATCGCGGCTAGGTATGATGGTTTGCTTCTCTCAGTTGGTGGAAATGGAAGGTCATATGTTTTAATACTTGAGGCTGGCCCACTAGCTGATACTTCTCAAAGCAAAATGTATTTTGCTCGAATGACCACAAAAGTCGGCTTTTGCAGGGTCAGGAATACCTTACCTCCACAGCCATTGGATCTTTTTTATTTCCATCAAACTTGGTAATAGTGCTTATCTGCTTGTGAAGACTCGCTGCCTTGTTGTAACTGTTTTTTGCAGGTAAGAGTACCATTTTCATCTTTCCGTCCAGTGAAACCAGATGATCCTCCATTAGACCCTTTTCTTGTACATACATTGACCATTCGTTTTGAACCAAGACGACAGGTTCATCCTCCTCCTAGTGAGATGAAACTAGAGTTGTGAATTATGTTTGGGTGTCAAATGTTATTAATTTCTCTCCAAAATCAGGTGATGCATCAGGCATCTAATATATCTTGTAACTCCTACATTCTTATGCTTGCTGCAGAGGCCTGTTGAAGGACCTGGAGGAAATAAGCAGGACCCTAGAAGCTTCAAATTGATAATTGAATACATAAAAGCATTGCCTGTAAGTTGTTCTGGCAGTTGATTACTTGTTTTGTACAATCCTTTGATAAAGTGGAACAGTTATTTGTCTGTCAATCCCATTGTCTAACTTGCCACTTATCTGTAACCTCCAAGTTTGAAAATGCTGAAATTTAGCATTAAATTCTACAACCGGCCTTGTGGCTGTAGTTATAAAAACTATATACGGGTGATCCAATTGGAGAGAGAATGAAGCAATCCCGTCAATCCGCTCCACTCAAACCTCTCACTGAAAATGATAACAACAATAATAAAATAATAAAATTTTGAAAGTAAGGTCCTAACCCTTTTTGCTTTCATCAATTGATTATGAACTGATACATAAAGCCTCTAATTGTACTAGTCATGTTTGGAATTTGAGTCAAATTCCTCTTATAGTTGAAAGAGATGAAAAGTTTTCCAAAATAGTAGGACATTATGTTAAGAAAAAGAATCTGTCCAAGAGTTAGATCTCGACCGGTACATCAATTTTGACTTCTATAGCATTGTTTAATTACTTCCAGATTAAAAGATATGCTCAGTCAATTTCCTACCAAAAAGGAAAGTTTACTTTGATTGGCCTTTTCGGGCCCCAAATGTTCTTGAACCATTATGTAGCTAGGTGTGACAAATCCCTTGGAGGTGGGCACATCCTAGTAGTACTTGAATAGAGCTCCATTTTAGTGCTTGGAGAATTCTGCAAGCAGACATTATATAAGAAAAAATTATACCATCTGGAAGAAAAGATTCATAGTTGGATTTTGTAAACATTGCTCCAGAATCCCATTCAATCCTATCCAAAATGGCCAAATTAGTCCATGAAAGATCTGGTTTTCTTCTTGGATCATCGAGATGACATATATAGTATCTGAAAAAAAAATAGACAGATTCTAGAAATAATAATTGTAGAGTAAAGGGGCACCTTCTAGGGCATGGCATGTTGCATGATTTGAACTTCTTCCAAAATCGGCATCTTAGGAAAATTTGTATATCTCAAGATATGTAAGCATGTAAAACAGTGTTTTATGACCTGTTTTTCTTGGGTTCATTCAATTTTGCATTCGCTTCTATTGTGATTTTATGAGGGGAATGATTTTGTGAAAATGAAACTTATATAAAGAATAAAGAATTAGAGGCTCTTTATCATCATACTCATCAGCTTTATATGTTGGATATTTGCAGACTGGCCAGGAAACGGACTTTATATTGGTTTCATGTACTGGATCTGGAATTGAACGTAGCAGAAGGGAGCAGGTTCTTAAAGCCAAGAAGGTATTTCTTTATCAATCATGTAACTTATCAGCCATGTCATGTCCTCCAATTGATGCTTGAAGTAATCTTGTTTTTTTTAAAAAATCTTTTTTATCTTCTTTCAGGCTGGAGAGGATTCATTAAGAAGATCAGGCCTCGGATATACCATTATTCGTCCCGGTCCATTGCAGGTACTATCAGACTGATGGTTGTGTTTCTATTCTTGTCACTAAAGGATCTAGCATTAGTGATTGCATATAATATAACTGCTTTATGACTTGCAAATTCAGGCTGCGTTTGCATAGCATTGATTAAAATCATATGACTTTTGAATTATAATTCTACAGCATTTGAATTATAATTCTACAGCATTTGAATAATGATGAAAAAAAAAGAAATAAAAAACACCGCGATTGAAATCTAATCTGGTATGGTTAATCTTCCATGTTCAAAATATAATTTAATCCAACTTATTCTTGTGCTTATATAGCTATGAGGCACTGCAGTTGGACATTTAACTTGTGACCTGCATGGAGAGAAAAGTGCGGAGATAGTGGAACAATTATAAGTAACATAAATGTTTTAAATCCCACGTGAAACTTGCAAAATATTGCTTTATCATAAAGATTCTAAACACTTCAATTCACTAGGTTTTACAATGATTAGAGATAATGGATGGTTCTCATAAAAAGGTGAATCCAAGGGCTAGGAGCACTGCTTCTAGAATGTGATCCATGGTTATATAGGCTCCACATGTTATCCTAGGATAGGTTATAGTTGAGAATAAGTGTATGATTCATGATGTTTGTGGATGGTTGAGATGTTACCAGAGGGATGTGGTTTGGATGACGGTAAGTTGCTGTTAGAAATGGTTATTTGGGTTTTCAAGATACTATGATAATTCTTGTCTTTGCGACTGGATAAAATGAGTTGTAAGATGTGTTATTTGGCAGCTCCAGAATGGATAAAAGGGATAGTATTGTGCTTTTGAGTCAATCAGCACGGGAACTATCTCAAGGAATACCTTCTATTTTGCTAGCACTAACATATTAATTAAATTATATTGGAGCTTGACCAAATACCTAGCACAGTCTTTTAACCATGCAAGCTAATAAAGGCATGCTTTTACTTCCATCTTTAGGTTTCCGAGTTCCTTTAATACTACATTTTCAGTTTCATTTCCAACAGTTAATGCTTTCTTCCTCTTGAAACTTCACACTTGAAGATACTCATGATTCCAAATCTGGCTTATTACTTGGATAGGATGTGGTAAACAAAAGATAAGGAGCAGCGCTAGTGAAAGATAAATTGGAAAAATTGACTGGAATTTGTTTCGTCAACCAATATGATGTAGATGTAGGGGTGGCAATTGGGTCGGGTCGGACATAAACAGATCAGGTCAGATGTAGGTCGGATCAGAAAATTATAAACCTGAACCCGACCTATTTATTAAACAAGTCAGAAATTACAACCTGAATCCAACATGTTTATTAAACAGGTAACCTGACCCGACCTGTTTAACCTATTTAATAAACAGGTAACCCTTACCCGACCCGACCCGACCCCCTTCCCTCTCTGTTTTTCCTCACCCCTCTCCTCCAAGACCTCCTTCCTCACCCTTCCAGCCCCAAAGACGCCGCCTTTTCCACTTCATCCACCTCCCCCTCTGTCCGCCGGCGGCGGCCGCCGCCCACCTCTTGGAAGCCCCGCCTCGGAAGGTTCCACGACCCCAACCGCGGCAAGCCTTGGGCCGTCGACCCCAGCGTCTTCCTCTGCGACCACCACTCCCTCCTCCGCTTCTCCAACGACCCTCTGGATCTCGATGAAATCTTCCGACCCTTGGCCCCTTCCTCCGACCCCGACACCAGCGGCACCGTCGTCGTCGTCGAGTCCCTCCTCACCGACCTCCTTGGCATCATCGAAGGCCTGGCGTCCCCGGATCTTTTGCTTCTCCTTCGTCCCATCCTCCTCTCAAAACCTAGGGAGATCCCATATCTTCTCTTCCTCTGTTTCGCTCATTTGTTCACCAAATCTGAGGGGACCGAGGTCAAATCCCACGAAAAGGTCAGATCTGAGGGGACGCGAGTACCAGCAATCGGCAGAGGGAGGCAATGGCCGGCTCCGGTCTCCGACGGAAGGGCGACGGCTGGAGGGAGACCTTCGGCGGCTCGGCAACCGGGGGAAGAGAGGGAGCGATGGAGGAGGGAAAGAGCCCGGGGGCTTTAGGGTTTCTCTTCTTTTAGTTAGGGTTTTCATCTGGTGATCTTCCGCTCCCAGCCATTCGATCTTGGAATCATTAGCCTAAGGATATTTATATATTACTCCATTTGTTTTATTTGGAATAAAATCAGACCCAATGAGGCCCATATATTAAACGGGTAAGATATCTAAAATATGTATCCGACCCAATTAATAAATAGGTTAAACGGGTCGATCTGTTTACGACCCAAATTTGTTTAGGCCAAACCTAAACCTGTTTATGGCGGGTCGAATACGGGTCGGATTGGTGGGTTGGGTCATATTTTGTTCACCCCTATGTAGATGATGCCTGTTAAACATGGATGTTCAGGAGTTATGGAAAAGCCAAAATGGAAAAAATAAGAAAATCTGGATGGTTGCTATTGAGAAAGATTCTGAAAGGGCTGTTTTGGACTGTGGATATAACTTACGATAGAACTGCATGGAATAAAAAAGATGCGGTGCTGGTTTCATATTGATGCTTGGCTGATTGCTGTGGTTCGATGTGGTTGATTAGGATGTCGCTAGTCTTGAAAACAGGTGGTTGCAATATTAACGATTAATATTGAGCTCTACATAACCTTATTGAAGAGCCTGAGGGTTTGATATTATTACCTTATCAATATAGTCATCCTTCCTGCAGATCATGAAGGCTAGAGTTCCTCAATTCCCTAGAGAATTACATTGCTAGCAACATTTCCAGCTCTGTGCCGTTGCCTTCAAATATTTGTCGTCATTCAATAAAACTTCTTGTTCAATAGGAATCTTGAGGTTGGATGAGATTATCGCTATATCATGGCTTTAAAAGAGAGCAACCCATTTAACTCTTTTAACATGGGAGATGTCTCAACATGTGCTGTCGCGAACCCCTTGTGTGGATTTAGTCACAGCCATCCCTGACCAGACCTCCTCTGACATGCGTCACATGGTTGTAGATGGTTGGGGCTAGATTCTCTGTAAAGCCTAAGCTCAGTACATTGGAGTTTTGCTTTAGGATGTGTCTAGGAAGGTCACCACATGCAAAAATTGTCCTGAACTTTGATCTTTTGTAGTATCAACCTTTATGCCTAATTCCAAAAATATTTTCCAGGAAGAACCTGGCGGTCAGCGTGCGCTGATCTTTGATCAAGGGAACAGGATCTCTCAGGTGAGACCGACACCTCTGCACCAAAAAATCGATAATTCCACAATTACACCAGCTCTCTAACATCACTTCATAATGCAGGGCATCAGTTGCGCCGATGTAGCAGATATATGCGTCAAGGCATTGCATGATTCGACAGCAAGAAATAAGAGCTTCGATGTGAGATTTATGCATCTCTGTCTGCCTATATGTCGTACAATTATCATTTCGTTATCGAGCACCAAAACTAATTAATTTGATCATTGTCAGGTATGCTATGAGTACGTCGCCGAGCAAGGGAAGGAGCTTTTTGAATTGGTAATGAATGAATCAAGTTGTTCAAATCTTTATGTTTTAATAAGTCAGTTTGGTTTGTATTTCAGATTTTTGGTTTCCTAATCTGTTTTCAAACTGCTCTTGCAGGTTGCACATTTGCCTGACAAAGCAAATAACTATCTCGCGCCAGCTCTATCTGTTCTAGAGAAGAACACCTGATATCAAGAATTATATAAACTTAATTGATGCTACACGCCCATTCCTTTGTATAGATACGGCAATTTTTGCCTACTAAGCAATCATCTGTAATTTCTACGTGTAATTATGTGCATGGTCCTTGTCAATGATTTTGGTAGTGTAGGGGGAAGAATTAGTGGCATATGGAAGAAGGATATGGTGGTTTGTGTTAGAGGATTGACCCTTCCTCTTCTGTGCACAAAATTAATAACAGAACTATCGAAAGAAAGAGCAAAATCAATTCAGAGGAAGGTGGTTGGTATTTTTTTTTGAAGGGGCGGAGGGAAACAATGTGAAAACAAGTTGGATGAGTCCACCTCAATGTGAAAACAAAGCCAATATAGTTTGTGACTGTGATATGCACTTCTGTGGCTAGGTTTGATTGGTAAATTGATAAAATATTTGCAACTGAGTTTATGTTAGAAAAACGATGATGTGTAACACTATAAGAGGTATCAGGAATGTCACAAGTATGTTAGTTGCACTCGAACAAAATAGGCCTTTCATCTTCCTATGCTACTAAGATAAGAGGTAAGAGGAAATTTAAATTTAAAATTATCAATAATATATTGAGTATATCTTGAGTTTAGAATTACTAGAGAGATAAAAGGGATCTTTTCCAGAAGTAGAGTGAGCGAAGCGAATAGAGTGGAGCATGGTGAGCGAAGCCAGTAGGGTAGAAGGAAAAAGCCTTGCCCTCTAATTTTTTATATTAAAACTTTTGTATCGTCGCTTTCCGTGAATGTACGTTGATAGACTGCATCTCATAAATAGTGTGTGTTCTTATTATTGTTTCCTTTTGTTTTTTATTTCATTATTCTCTCCGCCTACTACAATAATTGGTATCTGGCTTTTCAATTAGGGTTTCGCAATAATGACTGCAAAATTAGAAATTGAAAAGTTCAATAATACAAGCGATTTTGGCAACGGGCAGATTAGATGCGAGCCCTTTTGGTGCGACAAGAGCTATGGAAGGCATTGAAAAGTAAAGAGAAGTTGCTAGATAATACATCCAGTAAAGATAAGAAGAAACTGTTGGTGAAGGCATATACTACTATTTGGTTGTGTTTAGCAAAACAAGGTGCTTAAAGAGGTTATTGAAGAGAATATGGTGACTAAACTATAATTAAAATTGGAGAGTAGATATATGACCAAGTCAGTCACAAATAAATTGTACTTACAGCATTGGCTCTACCATCTACATATGGAAGAAAATATGCCATGAAAGATTATATAGATGAATTCAATAAAGCTATCTTGGATTTAAGGGACATCAATGCTCCAATTGATGATGAAGATCATGCTTTTGTTCTACTGTGCTCACTACCATCCTCCTACGAGATCTTCATTTATACTATGATATATGATAGAGAGTCTCTTTCAATTAATGATACGAAAGATGCCTTGCAATCTTGAGAGGTGAAGAAAAAAGGCATCTAAGAGTTATGTGAAGAATGAAGGGGAAAGCTTGATTGCTACAGGTAGGAGTAGTAGGAGTTCCATAAGTCTAGATCAAAGTCAAAATGCAGAAACATCTATTGTTTTCACCGTCACAAAGAAGGGCATATTAGAATACTTCGTGCGGCCGAGATCATCCAAATTCATCCGTCGGAGATACTGTGACTGTGAGGGACATCTGGGACTTTCATTCAGCTCTTGCAGCAATCCGGACGATTTTCATCTGCTGGGAGTCCTCACCTCCAAACTTTCTCAAAATAAACTTTGATGGTAGCATATCAGATGGTGGAAGTAGAAGCGGAGCTGGATTTGTGATCATAGACCTTGACTCTAGATTGGTGGTAGCCGGAGACAGTCGCATCTTTAATGCCTTTGTTCCCGGTGCAGAGTTGGTGATTATTTGGGAGGGCATTACCTATGCAAGGCACACCTTAGGGGCATAGTGCATTAAGCTTAAAAAAATTCTGCTATGGTTATCGGATAGATTTAAAATCACTGCAGGGTGAACCATGGGCCTCCGTTGTTGCAGGAAATTTTGAGGCTGATGAGGGATTGCACAGTATTTTTGGACAGCTCATATTTATATGAAGGCAAACAAGATAGCTGACTGAGTTGCTTCTTTTGTTGCTCTGCATGCTGGTGGCTTCCTATAGAATAGCTACGAAACTATTTCTCCTCTCCTAATTTTTTTTGTATTTTTTAATTTTATTAAATATATCTATATCCATTCAATCTAATAAAAAAAAAAAACAGGAGGAGGAGAGGAGGAGGGGGATGATCCATCTGGGCATGCCGCACCCATTCGTCTTTGACAAAAAAGAATTCCACGAAAATGTTCATCAGCAAACCGCGTCGGCCGCCCTGCTGGCTCTAATCAAAGGAAATGCGAAAAAAACAAAAAAAAAATTCCTCGAACGCGCAGTCCGTCAAGAGTCGAGTCAGCAACCCACTCAGCATTCGCGCGGGCAATAAAAAATTGCAAATGAAATGGATGAATTGTTTTTGTCTGCGGTCCCGCTACGTTTAGCGTCCAATAAATATGCTCGAACAACTTGCGCGCGTTTTCTTGACTGGACTGTGTCTGTTTCACCTACTTTTACCCTACTCTCTCAATTCTCCCTCTTTCTCCCATAGATCATGATAATGATGGGCGCACGAGTTCTCGCCCTTCACCCACCTCGCCTTCTTTCATCCTTTTACCATTGCTATTATTGCTATAACTCGGCACGGAGAACGGTCGAAAGGCAGACGTGCGAGGAACAGAACATATTGATCCAGATGAGATAGAGAGAACCGACGATGACGACGAGGAGAATGAGATGCGAAGAGGAGGTGGAGGCGACGGCCGTGAAGGAGGGCGGGAGTCTGGGAGAAGGGGAGGCGCGGCCGTCTTCTCGGCTTCCGACCCCGAGGACAGGAGATTTTTTGGGGAGGCACCGCCTGTCTGCCGCCATAAACCGCCTCAATCAAGAGATCCACTCCCTCCAGGTCCGTTCTCTCTCTTCCACCTGCTTACCCTGGCCGACCGACTTCTTTCTTCTACTTCTGTCCCGCCCCTAGATACGAATCTTGGGAGGATCATGTATTGTTGGCTTGGGTGTGAGATCAGTCCCTGCCTGTTTCTTTCTTTCCTTCCTTCCTTCCTTCCTTCCTTCCTTCCTTGTTTCTTCTTTCTCCTCCCGCAGCCACATGGGACCTGTTGCGCGCGCGCTCCGCACGCACGCACTTCCCCGCTGGATCGATCCACCACGTGTCTCTGGTTTGAAGAATCAGATCCAATTTTTGATTGCATAACGGTATGCATCTTTCGTCCTCATCATTCGTTATATTTCTCGGCTACCAGCCTCCACCATGTTTGAATAGAACCATGTACTTTGCTTCCAATCAGCTGTCAGAGCCTTCCCCCCTTTGCTGAACCAAGCACCAAGCAAGTATGCTAAGCGAACCTGCAAGAAGCTCGTTGGCCCCTCAACTAAAAGCTCGCCTGTTCCTATTTTGAAGCCAATCTAAAAGAAACCTACCAATTTTCTTGTCCGAAGCGTGTGGGACTTGGATCGCTATCCCCGCAAACTCACCGTCCATAGCAAATTCCGTCATGTGACCAGTCTCGAGCCTTCTGAACCATCGGAGATGCATTCTGAACTATCTAAATACGGATCATAGGGTTCCTTGGCTTGATTATGACTGTGCAAGACAGCATCATATATAATAGCCACACCGATGAATCGCCTTCATCGACGCTAATACTTTCTTGTGCTGATAAAATAACTCTCACTCCCTCGAATCTTCCGGAACACAGACCAATGAACAATCACATGATTGGTTCGAAAGATAGCCCACTCCATTTTCGAGTCGAAGCCCAATAGCGTTGGATTAGTGGGAGAAGAATGTAGGTTTCGGAAGGCAGTGTTGATTGAGATAGCCCGCATAGTTGGTGAGGTGGAGCTAGCGTTGTGCATATCTGAGGTATCTGGGTTTGGATCCAAGAACGCCCGGACTTTTTGGATCATACTTCATAGAAGGAAACAACTAACTCGAGCAAATGGGATTAGAAATGAAACTTTGAAGTCCTGAATTGTTTCGTTATCCTATTCTGGTTCCTCAAGAGGGTAGTCACAACTGCAGGCCATTGATCTTGATGCAATATGAAAGAGAAGAAAAGAAAAAGAGAGATGACATTGTCTGATTTCTTATCCATGTCGTACAGTACCTTTTTTGGAATTTCAACCAGCAATGGAGAATTATGCGACATTAGATCTTCAACCAGACTCTTTCTTAGGCCTCGGAGAGGCATCAGTTCTTGATTGTGTGTTATGGGTGGTGCTAGTGCAGGTGGAATCCTAAATACAGAGAGTAAATTCTGGCCATTCTTTGATTCTTTCTGGCCCTGCAGTTAGAAAAGCTCTATATAGAAGGATTGGATGGGGCTGGGGCGGGGAGGGGAAAGTGAAGGGAAGGGGGTGGAGATAGTAGGCTGCAGAGGTGGGGATGGAGCGAGGGTGAAGGGGGTGGGCAGGAATGAGCGTAACAGGGGAGGGGGTGCGGGCGGAGAGGACTGGAGGAGGTGGAGATGGCTGGCCGAGAGGCTGGTTGGCACGCATGTGGGTTATGTCTATCTTCAAATCCTTAGCATGAAATTGATTTGTATCGGTTGGAAGACATGCAGGACCTAGACCTTATCCATCCCACTTGCCTCATATTTGTTCAGGTGCATGCACTGAGTTGCTTGGTTTTAACACTTGGATTTGAAACTGTTGCTTTTACGGGTGTTCGCCCGTGCAGCATATGTATATAATTATGTAGAAGTGTGGACACGGGCACACGCCAAGCAGGCGGATGCATGCCAACATACATATATGCATATAGCATAACTAACTGAAAACCAATTGCCTTTTGAATTTATCAATGTCTTGGCCATGGCTTGGCAGTGAAGGGAGGAGAATAAGGCGCCGACTGTCAAGGGTTTTTATTGAAAGGGTGGGTGTGGGCAGGGTGTCACTGGACAATTAGGTTCTGTTAGCCATGCTGCGCATGGACGTATGCCCGAGTGAAGCAATTTTGGTGGCCATGGCTATGCGTTTATGAGAAGATATTGTAGAGTTCATGCATGTTACGCATTCGATAAGGAGTGTTTGATGCATAGATGTGATCCAATCAACTGTTAAAACATTTTCCCTTGGTTTTTTATTCATGCAAATTATGAGGTATATCATACACCTCCACTTCTGATTGATAAGCTTCTATCTTTTGTAAAATAAAATCATAAGGGTTGTATATAATGGAGTGGAGAGTGCCTTTATTTAGGCGAGTTTCCCAGGTGACATGTAGGAGACCAAAATCATATCCACTTAGGGATGTGGTACTAGCTATCTTGGCTAGAGCTAGACAGGGTCCATGTCTAACAACAAGTGCTTTGAAGACTTTAACAGAAAAGTGCGCCACCCTGCACAGGATGTGACTTTGGAGTCGAGATTTTCTCACTTCTGGCCATAGATTTGGTGCAAATGATTTAATGACCCATACCTAATTCTTCTAAAAGAATACAGGTATACAACCTTGTAGGCACTAGCCCTAATGCACAGATCTACGACTGAAACAATGCTGACCCCACAAAAAGTTATAATGCTCTCACAGACAGATGCGTATGTGTATATCTGTTTAAATGAGTCTCTATGTGCGCATAAATACATGCGTACAAACATATACTCATATACATGCCTATCGCATGCGCCTACATGTTTTAGTATGCATTTCATGCACAAATTTATATAGTGCAGGCATAATTATGTCTATAAGTTACATCTATGATGCCATACTTTATATCATCTTGCTTTGCCTCTCTTTTTTGTGACTAGCCACTCCCAGAGTCCTTATCTTAAAAGAAACCCAGTCAATAACATTATCCTATGTTTTTGGTGTCATTCATCAGCTACACGTTGTTCTATACCCATCTACCTTAAGTTGTCTGATGCTATGGATGGCAAGAGTGCAACATTAAACTGGTGAAAATTTCCTTTTATTAAGTAATAGGTTATTTCCTTGTACAGCTTGTTCTTTTTTTTTTTTTTTGGCTAAAAGCGATGATTCATACTATACGGGTACGAATACACCTAGTAGAGTCTGCATATGAAATATCCCGGAATGCATCAGGCAACTCATCCTCACCAACCCATAGGGAGCCGTCTGAGTGGCTCGCAACATACGCCGCCACCCAGTCTGCCGCCCCGTTGGCCTCCCGATATACATGCACAGCTTGTTCTTCTCCTACGATGATAATGGACTAATAGTCCCTCTCTCTATATATATACGGATTTCTTATCGCCATCTTCCTCTAGCTCGAGCTCTTTTTTGGCCTCATAGCTTCTTATGGTCGTGAAATGGTGTCAAGCTTGGGCCTAATAGTTCGATGTTAGTTTAGTCATATGTCAAGACTAGGTGTAGACTCTTCTGCTGATATTTATGCCATGTTGAAGGAGCCACATAAGTTTCAACAAAGATGTTGCTGGTGGTCCAAACCGAGAACGATTGACACGACGGTGTGAACGGGGTTCCGCCTGAGTTGTCTTGGTTGGTGCTGGTTGCGCTCCACCTTCCGCCAAGGAACCTGCAAACAAGCCTTGCACCACCACCAGGGTGGTGATGGCCCTCCGACGGTCAAGTCAGAGGAGATTGGAGGAGGAGAGATGATAATCACAAGTGGGAGAGAGTGCTCTGGGAGGTATTGCTTACCCCCCCCCTTCTCCCCCCAGCCGCATATATACCTGGCTGGGAGGTCTCTCAGGGGGGTTTGTCGTCGTGGGGCACGATAGAATGGCCACTGACATGGCCGTTACGGGGCGTCGTGGAGCAGCGCCGGGTACGGTCATGGCAGGGCGTAGTGGAGCTCCGCTTTGTACGGTTGATACAGGAGATCGTGGGCAGCATCGGGTACAGCCGTTGCAGGGAGTAGTGGAGCAGGAGGCCGCGGCGTGCCTCTGGAGAATAGCCTGTCGTTATCAAAAGATCTCCGACTCGGGGTCGGAATGCTGGATCATAGGGCAGCCGACCCGGGGTCGGGCTGCGGAGCCGAGGAGGTCCGACTCGGGGTCGGAGTGCTGGATCATAGGGCAGCCGACCCGGGGTCGGGCTGCGGAGCCGAGGAGGTCCGACTCGGGGTCGGAGTGCTGGATCATAGGGCAGCCGACCCGGGGTCGGGCTGCGGAGCCGAGGAGGTCCGACTCGGGGTCGGAGTGCTGGATCATAGGGCAGCTGTAGCTTTCCTGGATACGCGTGCCGATCACGTGGGGCATGGCGGCTCAATTCCCCCATAACAGTAGCCCCCCGCTTCCGAGCCTGGAACCAGAAGGGGAACAGGTGAAGGGAGTGATGTTTCGAGATTGCCGCCATCCTTCGGAGAGGCGCGCGCGCTTCAAGCTTTCCGCCTTCTTTATGGCGTATGGCGGTTGCTGCTGACCTGGCAACCTGAGGATTTCGGCGGACATCCTTCCTTAATGGTGTCGATTCGCCTTTGGGGTGCGAGCGACCCTTCGGCGGCCAGGCGTCTTCTGGCGTCATCGAGGTGTCACTTGCCCTTTCGCCTATTTAATCGGAGGCCCTCCCCCGTCCGTCTTCTTCTTTACGGACATTTTCGAGTTTCTCCTTTGCGCTACCATTGTTGCCGCCGAAACGTTCGCTTGCTTTTCCTTTGACGCTCTCGGAGCCGTTCTTCCTCCTCTTCAAGTGAGTTTCCCACTCTTCTACTTTGAGCTCTTCATACTTTTTCTTTTTGTACTAGTGCACCCCAGTCGTTCCGGCCTTTCCCTCCTTCTTGACCCCGTCCTGACCGTAGATTGGCCATTAGGGATGGGCGAAGTGGGAGCAGACAGCATCAAGTCAAAACTGGTCGCCGAGGACTTAGACGGATTTGTGGCTCGGTACCACCTTCCCGAGGCCTGCAATGTCACGCTCCCAGGGCCTGAGGAGAGGATGTCTCATCCTCCTCGAGGGAAGATCGCCATCAATGAGGGCATCCTCCAGGCCGGGTTCCGCTTTCCCCCTTCAGACCTAGTCTTACAGGTGCTCCGGGGTTTAGGAATGGCACCGACACAACTGGTGCCGAACTCGTGGCGTGCTCTGACGGTCTTCCAGGTTCTCTGTCGCTTGCATGCGATTCCCGCCACCTTGAACGTTTTCTGGGAGCTCTACGGCCTGAGCGGCCACCCCCAGGACAAAGGGTGGTGGTGCTTCGCAGCGCGGCGAGGGTGCGGCCTTGTCAAGGAGGGTCCTACCTCCATTCACCACTGGAAGGAGCGCTTCTTTTTCGTTGATGCAGACCCCTCCTGGGAAATCAGGGCAATCTGGGGGACGCCGGTGAAGTCCCCAATTGGCCTGTCGAAGTTGTCGAGGGAGGAATCCGAGGGCGTCGCCGCCTTGAAGGAGTTGGTCGCCGAGGGCCAGCTTCCCCCGGTGGGCCGCCTTATTTCTGAGGATACCTTGGTGAACGTCGGTTTGAGCTCGGTCCCCACCGACCGTGAGTCCGCCATCGTTTCTTTAGCTCTTTTCTTCTCTTTCGTTCCTTCTTCCTTTCGGTTTCTCAGTCCCTGACCATCCCGTCCTTCTTGCAGAGGTCGACGACGTCATGCGGTCGGTGAAGTCGAAGGCTGTTGGTAGGGCGTCCCTGCTGGAAGCAGTCCGGAGGAGGAAACGAGCTCCTCCGAGCGGGGCCCCACCGGCGAAGAAGTCCCGTAAGGAGATACCTCCGATGCCGACCGACGAGTCCGGGCCCACCGGTCAGGGAGATGTCGTGGGCACCGACCGGCAGCTGACGCTGTATCAGCCCTCCGGTGGTAAGGTTGCCGCTACTCCGGAGGTGCCATCTGAGCCTGCTCAAGACGGACGGGTCGGACGTGATCGGTCCCCAACCCGGCCTTCGACTCGGTCGGCTCCTGATGACTCGAGGAGGGACGCGCCGAGGCCCCGGCCGAGCGGGACCCTATCAATTCCTGGGGCGACCCCCGCCCCGAGCGCGATCAGCCGGACTCTTCCCCAGGCGATGGATAAGGGTAAGGCTGCAGAACCACCATCCGGCTCCGGGGAGAAATCGGGGTCTGCCTTCACTACCGATGGCGCCCGAAATCTCATCGAAACAGTGTTGCTGGAGAAGGACCGTCGGCGGGTCCGGGAGTTGGATGTCTCTGACGTTGGGGCCGCCAGCTGCGTCTGTCTCATGTCGGTGAGTGTTCTTCTGGCCGTCTTTCACCATTTATTGGCTCTGTTGTTCTCCGCCTGACTCCCTTATTTTTCCTATTTCTTAGCTCGCCCAGTACATGATCCGTCTGGAGGAGTGCTACAAGGAACAGGCGGGGCTTTTGGCGAAGGCCGAGGACCGGCTGAAAGCAATGGAAGAGGGAGGCCGGGCTGCGGCAGGCAGGACGACTGGGGACCTCGAGGCGAGGCTCCGGGAGGCCGAAGAGCGGGCACTCGGCTTCGCCGCCCTGGAGGAGCAACTGTCAGAGGCTCGGGAGCAACTCAAAGCCGCCTCGGGCCTCGAAAGCAGGGTCAAGAAGGCGGAGGAACGGGCTGAAAAGCAGTCCCGGAAGATCGCGGACTATCGAGAGCGGTGGGAGAAGGCCCAGCGGTCTGCCGACAACGCCTGCGACCGAATCCGCTCTTTTGAAGCCAAACTAGGCGAACTGGAGTCGGCCCTGGAGAAGTCATGCACGGACGTCCAAGAGCTCCGTTCGCGCCTGAAGGAAGCCGAGGCCGCTCGGGTTGCTACCGAGGCGAAGCATAAAGAGGCTCAGGCTGATCTGCTGAGGGTCTCCTCTGAGGCCGAAGGCCGGATTGTGGCGAAGGTCTTGGAGGCCAAGGCTCAGATTATGGAGCGAGCTGAGGCGGAGCTGGCCGAGAAGAGGGCGGAAATCGGGCGTCAGGCGGTAGAGGCTTATCGCCAGTCCGCCGAGTTCGCCCATGATATGTCGGAGGCAGTGCGGACCTATCGCCAGTCTGACGAGTTTGTCCATGACGCGTCGGACGCGGGGGCCGAAGCCTTCACCTTGGGCTTCGAGGAGGGCCTGGCAAGGGTGTCGGCTAAGTATCCCGAAGTTGACCTGAGCGAGATCTCCCTCCTGGACTCCTCTCCGGCGCCATCGCCTGCTGGTTCTCCTGCTGCTTCCCTACCTCCCGCGGACGAGCCCGGCGTTCCCGACCCGGGAGTTCCTCCAAGCTGACCTCTTGTACCTTTCATTGTCTTTTTTATTTTTGTATGTCGGCGTTTTGCCCAATTGTATGGGCCTCGGCCCTGAAAATTAATGCACGTTGAATATTTCTTCATCTCGCCCTCGTCCTCTTTTTTTTTTTTTTTAGCTCTTGGTTGCTTCTTGTGACTTTTGATTCCCGAAGTTCTTCCGGCGCTAGGCCAGGCATCCGAGGGTTAAACCTCAGGAAACTCTTCCGGCGCTAAGCCAGGCATCCGAGGGTTAGGCCTCAGGAAATTCTTCCGGCGCTAAGCCAGGCATCCGAGGGTTAGGCCTCAGGAAATTCTTCCGGCGCTAAGCCAGGCATCCGAGGGTTAGGCCTCAGGAAATTCTTCCGGCGCTAAGCCAGGCATCCGAGGGTTAGGCCTCAGGAAACTCTTCCGGCGCTGAGCCAGGCATCCGAGGGTTAGGCCTCAGGAAACTCTTCCGGCGCTGAGCCAGGCATCCGAGGGTTAGGCCTCAGGAAACTCTTCCGGCGCTAGGCCAGGCATCCGAGGGTTAGGCCTCAGGAAACTCTTCCGGCGCTAAGCCAGGCATCCGAGGGTTAGGCCTCAGGAAATTCTTCCGGCGCTAAGCCAGGCATCCGAGGGTTAGGCCTCAGGAAATTCTTCCGGCGCTAAGCCAGGCATCCGAGGGTTAGGCCTCAGGAAACTCTTCCGGCGCTGAGCCAGGCATCCGAGGGTTAGGCCTCAGGCAACTCTTCCGGCGCTAGGCCAGGCATCCGAGGGTTAGTCCTCAGGAAATTCTTCCGCTCGCTGGTCGGCCAAGGCTGGCGCAAGCCGAAGCGACCGGTCGGGGCTTCCGGCTAGTCTGCTCCCGGGATGATCATCGGGTTAGCCAGGCATCTGAGGGCCGAGCCTCGGGAGATTCCACTCGTTGGTCGGCCTAGGCTGGCGCAAGCCGAGGCGACCGGTCGGGGCTTCCGGCTAGTCTGTTCCCGGGATGATCATCGGGTTAGCCAGGCATCTGAGGGTTGTCAAGCCTCAGGGAAATTCCACTCGTTGGTCGGCCTAGGCTGGCGCAAGCCGAGGTGACCGGTCGGGGCTTCCGGCTAGTCTGCTCCCGGGATGATCATCGGGTTAGCCAGGCATCTGAGGGTTGTCAAGCCTCAGGGAAATTCCGCTCGTTGGTCGGCCAAGGCTGGCGCAAGCCGAGGCGACCGGTCGGGGCTTCCGGCTAGTCTGCTCCCGGGATGATCATCGGGTTAGCCAGGCATCTGAGGGTTGTCAAGCCTCAGGGAAATTCCGCTCGTTGGTCGGCCAAGGCTGGCGCAAGCCGAGGCGACCGGTCGGGGCTTCCGGCTAGTCTGCTCCCGGGATGATCATCGGGTTAGCCAGGCATCTGAGGGTTGTCAAGCCTCAGGGAAATTCCGCTCGTTGGTCGGCCAAGGCTGGCGCAAGCCGAGGTGACCGGTCGGGGCTTCCGGCTAGTCTGCTCCCGGGATGATCATCGGGTTAGCCAGGCATCTGAGGGTTGTCAAGCCTCAGGGAAATTCCGCTCGTTGGTCGGCCAAGGCTGGCGCAAGCCGAGGCGACCGGTCGGGGCTTCCGGCTAGTCTGCTCCCGGGATGATCATCGGGTTAGCCAGGCATCCGAGGGCCGAGCCTCAGGGAAATTCCGCTCGTTGGTCGGCCAAGGCTGGCGCAAGCCGAGGCGACCGGTCGGGGCTTCCGGCTAGTCTGCTCCCGGGATGATCATCGGGTTAGCCAGGCATCTGAGGGTTAGTCCTCAGAAAATTCTTCCGGCGCTAAGCCAGGCATCCGAGGGTTAGGCCTCAGGAAATTCTTCCGCTCGCTGGTCGGCCAAGGCTGGCGCAAGCCGAAGCGACCGGTCGGGGCTTCCGGCTAGTCTGCTCCCGGGATGATCATCGGGTTAGCCAGGCATCTGAGGGCCGAGCCTCGGGAGATTCCACTCGTTGGTCGGCCTAGGCTGGCGCAAGCCGAGGCGACCGGTCGGGGCTTCCGGCTAGTCTGTTCCCGGGATGATCATCGGGTTAGCCAGGCATCTGAGGGTTGTCAAGCCTCAGGGAAATTCCGCTCGTTGGTCGGCCAAGGCTGGCGCAAGCCGAGGCGACCGGTCGGGGCTTCCGGCTAGTCTGCTCCCGGGATGATCATCGGGTTAGCCAGGCATCTGAGGGTTGTCAAGCCTCAGGGAAATTCCGCTCGTTGGTCGGCCAAGGCTGGCGCAAGCCGAGGCGACCAGTCGGGGCTTCCGGCTAGTCTGCTCCCGGGATGATCATCGGGTTAGCCAGGCATCTGAGGGTTGTCAAGCCTCAGGGAAATTCCGCTCGTTGGTCGGCCAAGGCTGGCGCAAGCCGAGGCGACCGGTCGGGGCTTCCGGCTAGTCTGCTCCCGGGATGATCATCGGGTTAGCCAGGCATCCGAGGGCCGAGCCTCAGGGAAATTCCGCTCGTTGGTCGGCCAAGGCTGGCGCAAGCCGAGGCGACCGGTCGGGGCTTCCGGCTAGTCTGCTCCCGGGATGATCATCGGGTTAGCCAGGCATCTGAGGGCCGAGCCTCGGGAGATTCCACTCGTTGGTCGGCCTAGGCTGGCGCAAGCCGAGGCGACCGGTCGGGGCTTCCGGCTAGTCTGTTCCCGGGATGATCATCGGGTTAGCCAGGCATCTGAGGGTTGTCAAGCCTCAGGGAAATTCCACTCGTTGGTCGGCCTAGGCTGGCGCAAGCCGAGGTGACCGGTCGGGGCTTCCGGCTAGTCTGCTCCCGGGATGATCATCGGGTTAGCCAGGCATCTGAGGGTTGTCAAGCCTCAGGGAAATTCCGCTCGTTGGTCGGCCAAGGCTGGCGCAAGCCGAGGCGACCGGTCGGGGCTTCCGGCTAGTCTGCTCCCGGGATGATCATCGGGTTAGCCAGGCATCTGAGGGTTGTCAAGCCTCAGGGAAATTCCGCTCGTTGGTCGGCCAAGGCTGGCGCAAGCCGAGGCGACCGGTCGGGGCTTCCGGCTAGTCTGCTCCCGGGATGATCATCGGGTTAGCCAGGCATCTGAGGGTTGTCAAGCCTCAGGGAAATTCCGCTCGTTGGTCGGCCAAGGCTGGCGCAAGCCGAGGTGACCGGTCGGGGCTTTCGGCTAGTCTGCTCCCGGGATGATCATCGGGTTAGCCAGGCATCCGAGGGCCGAGCCTCGGGACATTCCACTCGTTGGTCGGCCACTTGTCGCTCGCCGCCCATCGGGGTTTCTCTGTGCCCAGCCGCGACCGTGTTTCTCCTCTCCTCCAAGCGTTGCCTGGGGGGAACACTAGAAGGGTATTAAACGCTAATTAATGCGTTACCTGGGAAATCGGATCGCCAGTTGCTGCTGGTGAGGAGTGTTAGTTGAGCGGCCGCGATACGCGGGTTCTTCGAGGAGGATGCGGCCTGGGCGCGAGCGGAGACACGTGGACCTAGGGGTATACGTCACCCGGATCGTCCTGCACAAAGAATGCGATTTAAGGAGAATGACGCTTAGGAAATCGCGGGGAGATACGCCTCGGGAGCCGGAACGGCTCCGGATTCAGTGCGCCTGCATTTATTGGAGCCACCCGTATCGGAACTACCAGGGGGCCGCAGCTTGGCTATAAATACAGGTGCAGGTACGATGGAATTTGCCAAGCCGGAGCTGCAGGTTGCCATGGATCGCGGACCTCCTCCTTGGCATATGACTGAGAGACTCCTGTCGAAGGAAAGGGGAGGCGCTCCCCTTACAACTTCAGCCAACTAGCCGTTTCATCTGGGATCAACAAGGAGGGTCTCCCCGGCGGAACTCCGCTCTAGGCGTTTCATCCGGGATCACATCTCCCCTCCTTGAAGTTCAGCCTCTGGGTTGAGCTCTGCGCCGGACGCTCAATCCGGGACCGCGCCTCCATATACTCTTCCCCCTCGAATCCCTTCTCTTCCCTACCACTGGGGAAGATGGGAATATCCTTTGGAGGCGGCGTTCCCCTGGGGGCAGCGGGAGCTTCTTCTGCGGCGGCTCCTCCTCTTTTTGGTGAGGTGCTGGATGGCGCCTCCGGTTAGAAGCACCCACTTCTGGTGGGACTGCAGCCGCCCTGGGTTGAGGGTTTGGGTCCCCACCTCTTCTTTACTTTCTTTACTCCCTAATTCCCCTCTGGGAATTCCTTGTAATCACACGAGCACGCCACTGTAACCAGAAATTATTGAAATGAAAAGTATTGCACCTTTTTAAATTGTCTTTCTGGCCTTGTTGTTCTACTGGTAATACATCCGCAGGTTAGCGGAATTCCAGCCCCTTGGAATTTCTCGGCCATCTAGGGCTTCCAACTGGTAGGAGCCAGGTCGGTTTACCCAACGAACTTTATACGGGCCTTCCCAATTTGGCGCTAGCTTCCCACCTTCCGTAGGTTGAGATGCCTTAGCTCGCCTCAGCACCAGATCTCCAATTCTGAAAAGCTTCGGTCGGACTTTGGAGTTGTAATATCGGGCCACCCTCTGCTGATACATTGCCATCCGTACCTGAGCCATTTCCCTTGCCTCTTCCAAGAGATCCAAGTTCCCTCGGAGTTGCTCTGAATTGGCCTCGGGTCGGTGCGCGGCCACCCGAGGCGAGGGGAGTCCGAGCTCCACGGGGGCAACGGCTTCCGTGCCATAGGTTAGGCTGAAAGGCGTCTCACCAGTAGGAGTCCGTTGTGTGGTCCGATACGCCCAAAGGACATTCTCGAGTTCCTCGACCCAAGCTTGCCCCGTCCGGCCGATCCGCGCTTTGATACCTTGGAGGATTGTCCGATTTGTGACCTCGGCCTCGCCGTTGGTTTGGGGATGCGACACGGATGTGAACCGATGCTCGATCCCGAATTCCTCGCAGAAGTCCCGGAAGTGCTTGTTATCAAACTGTCGACCGTTATCCGAGATGAGGACCCGAGGTACTCCAAATCGGACAATGATGTTCTTCTTCACGAACTTCCGGACTTGTGCCTCCGTGATGGTGGCCAGTGGCTCTGCCTCCACCCACTTGGTGAAGTAGTCGATGGCGACAATCAAAAATTTCCGCTGGGCCGAAGCGACGGGGAATGGTCCGAGGATATCCATTCCCCATTGTGCGAAGGGCCAGGGCGCGGTGATTGGCGCCAAGGGGACAGAGGGGACTCTCTGGACGTTGGCGTGGCGCTGGCAGGCGTCGCATTTCCGCACGTGGTCCTTCGAGTCCTCCATCAAGGTCGGCCAATAGTAGCCTTGCCTCATGATCTTATGCGCCAAGGACCTAGCCCCCAAGTGCGATCCGCAGATGCCTTCGTGGACTTCGCCGAGGGCGTAGGCCGCTTCCGCGGGGCGGAGGCACCTTAAGAGGGGGGCGGTAAACGAGGTCCGATACAGCCTCCCTTCATAAAGTACGTAGTGGGCGGACTTCTTTACAAGCCGCCGGGCCTGATCTTCGTCTTCAGGGAGGATTCCTTCGGCGAGGTAGGCGACGAGCGGGTCCATCCAAGACGGCTCCGGATCAATTGCCATCACCGCTCCAGCCCCGTCAATGCTCGGGGCATCCAGGGTCTCCAGGTAGATTGCCCTCGACAAGTTGTGCGTGTCTGCGTCCACTAGGCGGGACAACCTGTCGGCCCTGGCATTTTCGCTCCTCGGGACCTGCTGAATGTCAACACTGCCGAGGTCGGGAATGAGTGTTTGCACCTTCCGGACGTAGCTCTGCATGGTCGGGCTCCGCGCCTCGAACTCCCCTCGAACCTGCCCGACCACCAGCTGGGAGTCGGTGAAAACTTTCAGACGCCGGATGCCGAGCTCCTTGGCGAGTTTGAGTCCCGCGACTAGGGCCTCGTACTCCGCCTCATTATTGGTCACTGGAAATCCGAACCTCAAGGCATACTCGGCTATCACTCCATCGGGATTGGTGAGGACCAACCCAGCCCCTCCACCTTCAGGGTTCGACGACCCGTCAATGTGGAGCGTCCAGATCGGGAGATCGAGGCTGGGTGTCTCCGGCGGCTTAGGTTCCGCCTCCTGCACAGTGCACTCAGCGAGAAAGTCCGCGAGTACCTGGGCCTTGATGGCTGGTCGGGGCTGGTAGCGGATGTCGAACTCACCAAGTTCTACTGCCCACTTCACCAGCCGTCCCGCATTCTCTGGATTGCTGAGAATCTGCCGCAGTGGTTGATCGGTCAAAAGGGTGACAGAATGAGCCTGGAAATAGGGGCGAAGCCTCCTGGTCGCAGTCAGCAGCGCGAAGGCGATCTTCTCAGCCTTCGTGTACCGCGTCTCGGCATCCCGGAGGACTCGGCTGATGTAGTATACAGGCTTCTGAAGTCTTGCCTCTTCCCGAACCAGTACTGCGCTGACTGCGGTTGGGGAGACCGCCAGGTAAAGGTAGAGCATCTCCCCCTCTTGCGGCTTGGACAGCAGGGGAGGAGACGCCATGTATTCCTTGAGCTGGTCGAACGCCGCATGGCATTCGGCCGTCCAGAGGAAGTCTTTTGGGCGCTTCAACACCTTGAAGAATGGTTGGCAGCGTTCGGCCGACTTTGCCACAAATCGTCCGAGCGCGGCGACCCTTCCAGCGAGCTCCTGAACCTCCTTCACTTTGGTCGGAGGGGACATATCTTGGATGGCTTTGATCTTGTCCGGGTTGGCCTCGATCCCGCGCTGGTTGACAATGAAACCGAGGAACCTCCCGGCCGAAGCACCAAAAGCGCACTTCGCTGGGTTTAGCTTCATGCGAAACTTTCGCAAGGTGGTGAAAGTCTCCTCCAGATCTGCAATGTGCTGGTCTGCATGGCTGCTTTTTACCAGCATATCGTCCACGTACACCTCCATATTCCGGCCGATCTGCTCCTTGAAGATTTTATTGACGAGGCGCTGGTAAGTGGCGCCAGCGTTCTTCAGACCGAAGGGCATTACCTTGTAACAGTACAGCCCCCGGTCTGTTATGAAGGCAGTTTTCTCCTCGTCCTGTGGAGCCATCATTATTTGGTTGTAGCCGGAGAAGGCGTCCATAAAAGACAGTAGCTGATATCCGGAAGTCGCGTCGACCAGTTGGTCTATCCGTGGAAGCGGAAAGCTATCCTTGGGGCACGCCTTGTTCAGGTCGGTGTAGTCGACGCACATCCTCCACTTCCCGCTCGCCTTCCGGACAAGTACGACGTTTGCCAGCCACTCGGGGTAGCTCACCTCTCTTATGAAACCTGCCTCCAAGAGTTTGTCTACCTCCTGGTCGACCACCCGGATCCGATCCGGGGCACAGTGTCTCTTCTTTTGCTTTACTGGTCGGTGGGTCGGGTCGACGTTGAGGGCGTGAGAAACGACCTCCGGGTCGATCCCAGGTACATCGGCCGCCGACCAGGCAAACACATTTGCATTGGCTCGGAGGAATTCCACTAACCGGAGCCGAGCTTCCAAGTCGAGGTTGGCACCGACCCGGACCGTGCGGTCCGGGCGGCCTTCTTCGAGGGGAACTTCGATTACGCCCTCGGCCGGCTCCCCGTGCCGCAAGGCCACTTCGTCTCTGGCGTCAAGTGACTCGACGCTTAGGGCCTCCATGGGCTTCTTCCCTTTGAGAGTTGCTAGGAAACACTGCCGTGCGGTCGGCTGGTCACCTCGGACCTCTCCAATCCCGGCCGCTGTGGGGAACCGCATGAGCAAATGGTAGGTAGAAACCACCGCGCGAAGGGCGTTCAGTCCGGGTCGTCCGAGGATAGCGTTGTAGGCCGAGGGGACACGGACGACCAAGAACCCGAGCCGCACCGTGGCTTCTGCGGGTGCAATGCCCGCGGTCACAGGCAGCTCGATGACACCTTCGGCCGAGATAGCGTCTCCAGTGAATCCTATGAGGGGGGTGGATGTTTTGTGCAACAATTGTCGGGAAAAGCCCATCTTTTGGAAGGCCTCGTAATACAAAATATCAGCTGAGCTTCCACTATCCACAAGAACACGCCTTACATCATAGTCCGCCATAGTGAGAGAGATCACCATGGCGTCATCGTGGGGAGTCTGAACCCCCTTTACATCTTCATCACAAAAAGTGATTACATTTCCGACCCGCTGCCTCTTCGCGACGGCCACTCCTGATACTTCCGCCGAGCCCCCTGCGTTCCTCACGGTCCGAGAGCAGCCCCCAGTGATGGTGTGGATCACTCCCGCAACGGGTCGATTCTGCTCCCGAGGCTCCTGAGAGGCCGGGTCGGCTGGACGCGGGTCTGCGGGGGGACGTCGGTCGTTTACATATCGGCCGAGACGCCCTCGGCGAATGAGAGCCTCGATCTCGTCCCGAAGCTGGAAGCAGTCTTCGGTATCGTGGCCGTGGTCTCGGTGGTACTCACAGTACGCCCGAGAAGGCTTCCTCCCAGGGATCTTCTTCATCTGCCTCGGGACCGGGAGGTCCTCCCGCCCCTTGACCTCCATGAGGATCTGGGCCCGGGGGGCCAGGAGTGGGGTGTACCGGTTGAAGCGTCGGTGCGGAGAACGAGGGCGTGTGGCGCCGTGGTTCCTTGCTGGTGACGGGCTTCTGCGCCGGCATTGAGGCGTCGGGCTCCTCCTCTGGGGTGCCTCTTTTCGCCTTTTCTTCCCGGGCTTTAGAGGGGCTTCGGCGGCCTCCTTGTTCCGGTGGGAGGCTGCCTCCTCGGCGTCTGCATACTGGTTTGCCCGAGACAACAGCTCCGGGAAGCTCCGCGGCAGACGTTTGTCCAGGGAGAAGGTGAGTCTGCCCTTCCGGAAGCCTCGCTTCAGGGCTGAGAGAGCCACCTCCTGGCTCAAATTCCGGACCTCCAGTGTTGCCTTGTTGAAGCGGGTGAGATAATCCCGCAGGCTCTCTCCCTCGTTCTGCCGGACATCGAAGAGGGAGTCGGAGACCAGTCTTCGCCGGCTACTGACGGCGAAATGGCTGATGAAGAGACGGGTGAACTGGTGGAAGGACTGGATGGAATTAGCCTCCAGACCGGCGAACCACGCCCTTGCCGGGCCGCGGAGGGTCGCCGGGAAGGCCTTGCAGAGGAGAGGATCCGATGCTCCATGGAGGAGCATAAGAGTCCTGAAACTCTCCACGTGGTCCCGTGGGTCCGCCGCCCCGTCGTAGGGTTCGATCGCCGGCATTTTGAACCCCGGCGGGTTTAGGGTTCGCAGGATCCTTGAGGCAAGCGCCGGCTGGGAGGAGATTTCCAAGTCGGCGAAGGGATCTTTGGAGTGGCCCTTCAGGACCTGGAGCTGTCTGTGGAGATCGTCCACCCGCCGGTCCAGGGAGCGCGACCGGTGGGTGGGAGACAAGGAGCGGCGCGAGGGGGACCGACTGGAGTGCGGGCCCCTCGAGGACTGGGGTGTCTGAGAACGCGCCCGGGTCCGCCTCTCGTACCCCGCGCAGCTCCGATGAGAAGGTCCTGGCAGAATGGACCGCACTCAAGAATCCTCCCCGCGCCGGCGCTCCTCTCCATGGGAGAGGAAGGAGCGCGGGTTGTGAGGAAGAGGCGAGTGCTCGGGGAGCAGCGGCTCCTGAGCCCGCTGCGGCACCCGAGAGATCACACCCTGCAGATTCTGCACTGCCTCCGCGAGGGTGCGAACCTGCTGGGCTAGCTGGTCGAACTGAGCAGGTTCGACCGTCTGAATGGGAGGAGAAGCGGTGGAATGCTGCTGAGAGTGTGTTGGGGACGCAGCAGCCTCCCGGCCAGAGGCGCGAGAGGCTCCGCGACCGGAAGCATTGGAAGCTCCGCGACCACCTCGCCGTGCCATTACGATCGTTCTGAGATTCGGCCCTTCCTCTAGCGCCAACTGTTGCTGGTGGTCCAAACCGAGAACGATTGACACGACGGTGTGAACGGGGTTCCGCCTGAGTTGTCTTGGTTGGTGCTGGTTGCGCTCCACCTTCCGCCAAGGAACCTGCAAACAAGCCTTGCACCACCACCAGGGTGGTGATGGCCCTCCGACGGTCAAGTCAGAGGAGATTGGAGGAGGAGAGATGATAATCACAAGTGGGAGAGAGTGCTCTGGGAGGTATTGCTTACCCCCCCTTCTCCCCCCAGCCGCATATATACCTGGCTGGGAGGTCTCTCAGGGGGGTTTGTCGTCGTGGGGCACGATAGAATGGCCACTGACATGGCCGTTACGGGGCGTCGTGGAGCAGCGCCGGGTACGGTCATGGCAGGGCGTAGTGGAGCTCCGCTTTGTACGGTTGATACAGGAGATCGTGGGCAGCATCGGGTACAGCCGTTGCAGGGAGTAGTGGAGCAGGAGGCCGCGGCGTGCCTCTGGAGAATAGCCTGTCGTTATCAAAAGATCTCCGACTCGGGGTCGGAATGCTGGATCATAGGGCAGCCGACCCGGGGTCGGGCTGCGGAGCCGAGGAGGTCCGACTCGGGGTCGGAGTGCTGGATCATAGGGCAGCCGACCCGGGGTCGGGCTGCGGAGCCGAGGAGGTCCGACTCGGGGTCGGAGTGCTGGATCATAGGGCAGCCGACCCGGGGTCGGGCTGCGGAGCCGAGGAGGTCCGACTCGGGGTCGGAGTGCTGGATCATAGGGCAGCTGTAGCTTTCCTGGATACGCGTGCCGATCACGTGGGGCATGGCGGCTCAATTCCCCCATAACAAAAGACATAGTAATTGCTTTTCTTTAAAACCCCAATCTGCATGCTTCTATTAATTTGTGTAGCTGGTATCCATCAGATAATTCACCTATGAGTTAGAAAATGAATATTTGATTTAACAAGTACCCTATCATGTTAATATTCCTCAAAGAATTAATCTGTTAGAGGGATGTGATGCAGGAAGGAAGCTTCCTATTGTGAATTTAGCATAGGTTTATTACAATGGTAAGAGATTGTGGGAGGGGAGGTGTAGGGAAACAACACTTCTTTCCTTCTACTATTGGTGCTATTAGAGTTTTGAAAGCAAATTGGAGAATTAGCAACAGGAGAGATGTGCTATAAATGTATAAGTGCTTGAGAGTTCATTCTAACGTTTCTCTACCAATTTGTCTAAATTGATATCGTAATTCTTTTTAAAAAAACAATATTAAAATATCAAAGATTTCATTTTTCTTTTCGCTGCTACTGTTTGATACTATATCACAAATTACCATATTAAAACATTAAAGATTTCTTCTTCTATTTCGCTGCTACTGTTTTATACTATGTCAATCATAGTCAAAGATCCGGGAATTCCTCTCTCTCATAACCCATTAAATTTATAATAACAAACTTCTTTGGAAGAAACTTTTTTTCACTACCGTTAATACCTATTCAGAATTTCAGATACAGTAAGACGGCCCTTGTTCTTCCATCTTTCGGTGCATAGGCTTGTGTGACGTGTAATAGATCCAGAATGCTCATTTTCCATGTGATGCTGCGGCAGGGTGTTTACCCTGAACGTTCCACTTTCATAGACCTGACAAAACTAGCATTCTGAGGCAACATATGAGTAACATCTGAAGCGGTCAGCTCTTATAAGCTTGCCTAATTGTAGCTCAGGCATCAGCATTGCCACTCATAATGAATTGAGATTGGACTGAGTCCAACCTTTCTGCTTCAAAAAAAAAAAAAGAAAAAAAAAAGAGGAAAGAAAATTGGATGAGTGATGCAAAAAGAGAGCCATGAATAATTGGGCACAGCATTACATGGTTCCCTTGCTCTCCAGAATACCAAACTGTGTAACCTGACACATAAAGCAGCCTGCGTATCTATGGAAGGTCGTGAAACTGTCTCTGTGCTTGAAATGGGTTCGGCAATCTTTTACAGCAGGGAACAGATACTGGAAGAGATTTCTTTGGATGAACTTACCTTCGATTTAGAACTAGGGAAATGATGGATCAGTTGATTCTAAGATAACTGTATATTTTGTTTGCTTTTTCTATGCATGCAGGAGGAACTAGACAAACTCGATTCAACAGAGCCTTCCTCCGCAGCATGCAAGGAGTAAGTGAATATTATGGTTTTGTGGTCTTGCGTTTTGCTCCTTTCCATAAGTTCAATCCAATGTCTGGTCGCCTGTGTTTTATGTCCGTGAGTATTCTGCAGGGTTCTCGTCAGCACGGAAGGCATACCTGACGCCCTCCTTCCTGTGTGAGTGTTGCTGTAAATCATCAGATAGTTGATTATGCATCACGGTGATGTTTTCTTACGTGTAACTTGGTGATGTTCTTTGTTCCGCTTGCCTATTTTCAGCACCAGCGGCCCAGAGATCGTTGCCTGGAACCGGTGGTTTGAAAGGGTCCGTAGCTCTCACGGTCACAAATGGTGGGCATGAAGGCCTCGATTTTTCTTAGTGTTGGTGTCCGGTCATGGATGAAAGCACTCACGCGGACATCCCGATCGAGTCAATGTCAGTGTCATTCTCTGATGCCTGGGCTATTCTTTCCGGTAGATCCAAACGGATAGAAATATATCGTGAGCTGTTAATTGTGGCGTTGGTTATGTGAACGCTTTCCCCTTGGGGGCAAATATTGATTTCCATGAGATAAAAAAAGGAAGTTAATTTGCATGGATACTCTTTGGATATTTTATACAGCAGTTTCTCTAATCTGCCTTTCTGGCACCGTTGGGGGATGTATGTTGTCGATTATCTTCAAGTTTGCATTGCTTCTGCCTTGTTTTCCAGGTCATTAGAAATTAGGAAGGTGTCGCATCTCTGAAACTCATCGCAGATCTCTGGTTGCAGCAGTGTGGAAAGCAGATTAGAGAAAAAGAAGGAGAGCACAGAGAGAACGAAAGGCAAGGAGGAGAAGAGGGTGGGCCTCACCATTGCTATGGTTCTGGACATGGCGGATGAAAAGGAATCGGAACTTGCTTCAATGCCTTGTGTTGCTGGAAATTGAACCCGGGGGCGGCCGCGAACCGAGGAGGAGGAGGAGCCTCCGCTGCCGGGACGGTGGGTGGCGGTGCGCCGACGGCTGGTGGCGTCCTCCTGGAGGGGTGCAAGTCCGCCGTAGGAGCGGTGGTCGATGGCGTGCCGGCGGGTGGCGTCCTCCTGGGGGGCGTAAGTCCTGCAAAAAGCCGGTGGCCGGGCTTTTCCGGCGCCGGCCCTCCGATGCTTAAGTCAGAGGGGAGCTTAACTTTGAAGAAGAGAGAGGGTTTGTATGTAGAAGTCCGAAAAAATCCCCTTGGGAGGAAGAGGCCTCCCCTATCTCAGAGGGAGAAGCTCCCCTTTTATAGGGAGAGTGGCAGGATTACCTGTGATGTGATTGGGCGAATTAATGGGTTACCGTCACTGTCAGGGAGCTGTCACGATTGATCGGACCCGTTGGGGTGGTTGAACCGCCGGCCGTGGTGGGCCTGGGGTCCGTAGATGACAAGTGCATTGATTGCTGAGTGAACCGGTGGTCAGAAAGAGCCGTACGCTTTGATGGTTCAGTGATCCGGAGATCATCTTGAGCCGTGTTCATTTAATGACTGAGTGCATCGGAGGCCTGAGGGGGTCTCATGCATTAATGATAGGGTGTGCCGAATGCCTGCGGAGATCTTGTGCCTTAATGACTTGGGGATGGTGGCAGATTGAAGTGGAGTCATATATTTAGTTGTCAGATCCTTTGGAGGGTTAGGCGGAGATTGGATATTTGGCCAAGGCATGGGCTCGGCGGGGTTGCCTTTCTGGTCGGCGCTCTCTGGTCTCGGCCTTCTGGTCTCGGCTCTCTGGTCTCGGCTCTCTGGTCTCGGCCTTCTGTGCTCGGCCTTCTGTGGTCGGCAGCCTTCTGTGCTCGGCTGCCTTCTGTGCTCGGCTGCCTTCTGTGCTCGGCAGCCTTCTATGCTCGGCAACCTTCTGTGCTCGGCCTGCTGTGCTCGGCTTGCTGTGCTCGGCTGCTTTCTGTGCTCGGCAGCCTTCTGTGCTCGGCCTGCTGTGCTCGGCTCGGCCTATGAGCTCGATCACTTAGAAGAGCCCGATCACTTGATGAGCTCGAGAGCGGAAGAGCTCGATCACTTGGATGAGCTCGAGAGCGGAAGAGCCCGATCACTTGGATGAGCTCGAGAGCGGACGGATTTGGGTGCTATAATTGCATTTGTGGGGTGGTCCATTTTTCCACCAACACTACCCCCCGACTTCCGAGTTCGAGCTGCCTTTTGGCTCGGACGAAGGAAGTAGTCCAGTCGTCGATCATCCTGTAATATAGCCAAATATATATGGAGATGTGCGTGCCAAGCAGGATGTACCTTTCATGCAGTTAGAGTTATAGTGCTTTAGGTCGACTCAGCGGCCTTCTTTGACTTGTGGTCAACTCAGCAGGGTGCCCCCACTCAGATCGGGGCGTGTTGTCGTAGGAGGCGTCGAATGGCGTTGAAAGGCGTCGAATGGCGTCGAATGTCGTCGAATGGCGTCAAAGTGTCGTCGAATGGCGTCGAATGTCGTCGAATGGCGTCGAAGTGTCGTCGAATGGCGTCGAAGTGTCGTCGAATGTCGTCGAATGGCGTCGAATGGCGTCGAATGGCGTCGAATGGAGTCGAGTGTCGTCGAGTCGGCGTCCCGAGCTTAGCTAGAGCATCATTGGAGACGCATACAGGAGACGGACTTCGTCCGTTGGCGATCGTGCGCCCTATTCGGGGCGACGTTGGTCGTTTTTTGGATTCTCCGACCTGGAAATAGATAAAATATTGAAATTATTTGAAGCCAAAGTGGCGTCCTGTACCTTTTGGAGATATTTTGATGGCCTCCGAGCTTCGAAGTCCCTTAGGACTTAGCTTGGCACTAGCTTTCTTTGGCTCGATTTTCTGGGGGAGGTGTTCTGCATTCGGGCTTCTGAGCTCGCGCTTATGAGCTCAGCAACCTTCTGAGCTCGGCTTGCATGAGCTTGGCGGGGGCTTCTGTGATGGCGTCGCTCTGAAAGGGAGCAACATCGCGGGCGCCGTCCTAAGAACTCGCCCGTGAGGAGGGAGTACATGCTGGTTTCTTGCTTGCTGCCGGAAGACAGAAGACTTGGAAGGACAATGGGATTTAATGGGGCTGTACCCTTTGTCACAGAGGCTTACAATCCCATTTTAAAGCTCCATAACTCTCCTTCTCCAGATCTCAGCTTTTATTTCTCTTTCCCCCCAACTCGTTGACGTGAGACTTGGACTACTACTTCTCACTGGTTGCCCCCACATACGTCGTTGCAGCGGGAGCCATGCCTGATTCGAGATGGCTCGGAAGAAAGTTTCTTCCTCTGCTTTACATGATCCCGTGGAGGCGGCACAGGAGGGGCCTCCACTTGTTGCAGGCTTTGGGCAGCAATGGCTAGCGCTTGGACTTGCTGCACTAGCGCATCGAAGTGCTCGAGTTGGACTTGTGGAACTTGATCTACCGGAGATCTTGGTGGTGAATTCTGGACTGAGCGTTTGGGACTTGGAGCATGATGCTGAGAGGCGTTAAAGACTCCTCTGCTCCTTAGTTTCATGGCCGCGACTCGGACCCTTCCTCTAGCACCAACTGTTGCTGGAAATTGGACCCGGGGGCGGCCGCGAACCGAGGAGGAGGAGGAGCCTCCGCTACCGGGACGGTGGGTGGCGGTGCGCCGATGGCTGGTGGCGTCCTCCTGGAGGGGTGCAAGTCCGCCGTAGGAGCGGTGGTCGATGGCGTGCCGGCGGGTGGCGTCCTCCTGGGGGGCGTAAGTCCTGCAAAAAGCCGGTGGCCGGGCTTTTCCGGCGCCAGCCCTCCGATGCTTAAGTCAGAGGGGGGCTTAACTTTGAAGAAGAGAGAGGGTTTGTATGTAGAAGTCCGAAAAAATCCCCTTGGGAGGAAGAGGCCTCCCTTATCTCAGAGGGAGAAGCTCCCCTTTTATAGGGAGAGTGGCAGGATTACCTGTGATGTGACTGGGCGAATTAATGGGTTACCGTCACTGTTAGGGAGCTGTCACGATTGATCGGACCCGTTGGGGTGGTTGAACCGCCGGCCGTGGTGGGCCTGGAGTCCGTAGATGACAAGTGCATTGATTGCTGAGTGAACCGGTGGTCAGAAAGAGCCGTACGCTTTGATGGTTCAGTGATCCGGAGATCATCTTGAGCCGTGTTCATTTAATGACTGAGTGCATCGGAGGCCTGAGGGGGTCTCATGCATTAATGATAGGGTGTGCCGAATGCCTGCGGAGATCTTGTGCCTTAATGACTTGGGGATGGTGGCAGATTGAAGTGGAGTCATATATTTAGTTATCAGATCCTTTGGAGGGTTAGGCGGAGATTGGATATTTGACCAAGGCATGGGCTCGGCGGGGTTGCCTTTCTGGTCGGCGCTCTCTGGTCTCGGCCTTCTGGTCTCGGCCTTCTGTGCTCGGCCTTCTGTGGTCGGCAGCCTTCTGTGCTCGGCAGCCTTCTGTGCTCGGCCTGCTGTGCTCGGCTGCCTTCTGTGCTCGGCAGCCTTCTGTGCTCGGCCTGCTGTGCTCGGCTGCCTTCCGTGCTCGGCAGCCTTCTGTGCTCGGCCTGCTGTGCTCGGCTCGGCCTATGAGCTCGATCACTTAGAAGAGCCCGATCACTTGGATGAGCTCGAGAGCGGAAGAGCTCGATCACTTGGATGAGCTCGAGAGCGGAAGAGCCCGATCACTTGGATGAGCTCGAGAGCGGACGGATTTGGGTGCTATAATTGCATTTGTGGGGTGGTCCATTTTTCCACCAACACCTTGGTATTTCTCTCGATGCAGAACCCATAATTATTAGAACGGCGGCATCTTGGTGCTGGGAATTCGCCCTACAAACAGTCAATGCCAGGGGTATCCGGGTTATAGAAAAATTTATACTACCATGTGTTGCCATCTTGTTGTCAGCGGAGATGAGCGGTAAGTCAAGTTTGAAACGATTTAAAAATTTGAAAAATCAATTTTAAAATTTGAAAATCGAGATGATTTCTCTGGAAATCGGCCAAACCGGACGAGGTGTCGCTGTAATTCTTTCCTAAAAATAAAAATAGCCCCAAACTTGGACGTACACCAACATGGTTGTCGGAGAATCCACTAGATTGCCCAACTGACATAGGCCCGTCTATGGCGCCAGTCCACGAGGGATGCTCGATTTGCAGCAAGGAAGAGGAACCTGTGGGGAAATACCACCCGCCAACCTCCGAGGCCATGACCTCTTTTATCGCCACCCAGCCTAGCCAACTTCACCTGCTCCTCCTTCCACTGACCTATTCGTCGTCACCCCCATCAATGGTCCCTCATCATCCCCCTCCCCTTTCCTACTACTATCATCACCCTCCCTTCTTTTCCTTCCTCCTCCTCGTCCACATTCGTCTACGCTTCTTGCCATTTCTCCAATTGAGTAAAGAAGCCAATTTAGATCTCGTTGTCCTCGAAATCTCCCCCCTTTGCAAAATGAGATCAGGATCTCCGGCCTGCCAACTATAGCCAGGCGGTGGTTCCATGGCAAGATCATTGGGCCGCGCTGGGAGATTGGTGGTGTGCTGATGAATTCTCAGGCGGCTACGTCAGCGTGGTCCTGCATGGTGTTTTGAAGCCATAGATTTCTTTTTCCCCATGCTTGAAACAAGACCGATATAATGTCTCCGCTACGCTTCTTTGCACGCTGGAGAGGTAGGACGCTTACACTTGATAGGTGGAGGATATGGACAAAAAAATAAGCCATACCACAAGTGTTGCTGGAAATTGGACCCGAGAGCGGTCGTCGGTTGAGGAAGGGGAGCGGTCGGTGGACACAGGAGAGTGGCGGTCCGTCGGCGGGCGGCGTGTTGGGCACCCGGGGACTTGCGGTCCCGATCCCCGGCCCAATCCTCCGATTTGATGTGGCTCGGTTGCCTTGTTGCTCTTCTTGTTGTCTTTGGCCTTCACCAATGCATAGTCCACACAAGGGAAACGGCGAAGGAAATGAATCGATGATGTGGGGAAAACAAACTGAGATTCAATTCCAAGAGGACAACGAATACATGGAATGGTTGGCCAAGGGACGGGAAGTGTCCTTGCCCTATCCTAAGAACAATCTAAGGGGAGTGATATGCTCCTCCTTAGCCCAAGCCTTTCGGCCGAATGACCCCTAAGGGACCTAAGGGATGAAACCCTTTACAAGACTCTAAGTCCAAATGAAATATGATGAAAAAGATGTCTAACTCGGCCTTAAGGGCCTCTACTTATAGGCCTAGTGCCTTATTGGCTTCATGCCTTCGGAATTCAAAAAGGGAATTGGCCGACTTCATTTGAATTTGAATTCAAATGCATTCGGCCATGTGCTTCATGAGTTGCTTGGCCGGCTTCGGTTTGAATTTGGATTCCAACCTTCTAAGGAAGGTCTTCAAGTTGGTGCTTGCGCCGATTTGAATGCTCCTTGCTGTTGGGCTGATAGTGTGCTTTTGTGCTTGTTGCCCCTTCACGCGGATCCTTGACTTGGCTTGCTGCTGGCCTTCGGTTTGGCAGCCGGATGCATCTTGGCCGCCCATGAATCTGCTCGCCTGATAGCTATGGGAAAGCCTGCAGGCTTCCCCTTTGGTTTTGCCTTGGCGCACATGGGATTTGCTTGGGCGGAGCCTGGGGCGCCGCTGCTGGGGCTGCTGCCATGTGGCGCGGCCAGTTATGGCCGCGCGCCTGGTCGGGCGACTCTGTTGGGCGCGCTGCCATGTGGCCCTGCTCGCGCGCTTGGTTGGGCGCTTCTGCTGGGTGCGCTGCCTTGTGATCCTGGCTGGGCGTGATGCTGGGCGCCTTGCTTGGCTGTGCTGCCATGTGTCGTGGCCTGCTGTTTTAGGCAGGGCGCGCTTGTCTTGATGGCTGCTTTGCTCGTGCGGGCGCCACTTGGACTTTGGCCAGGTTCCTGCTGCTTCGGTTGGGCGCACACTTGCCATTGGCTGTGCGCTGGCTTGGCTCACCCTTGGCTGACATGGGCGCAATGTGCGCGGGCTCGTGCCGGGTTGCCGTGCTTGGCCCTTTGGCTTGGATTGCGCTCGGCCGCTTGGCTGGCTGACCGGGCTGTGGAATTGTTGTGCTCGGGCCATTTCTTTTTGTGCGTGCGTGCCTAGGTGCGCGCGCACGGGCTGGTGCCCCTGGACGTCGGCCATGACCATGCCCATCTTTGGCATGCGTGAAGCAGGCTGCTGCGCGCGTGCTGGTTGCTGGAGAGGCATGCGCCGGGGTCCTGGCAGTGCACCGGGCCAATCTAGTTGTGGCGAGGTTCGGCTGGCAGAACCTCGCCATGAGTCTGCTGGCGCGGTCGGGTCGGCCTGACGCTCGGGCGCGGGTCGGCCTGGCTGGCAGTCGGGCGCGCGCAGGGGTGCGCGCTGGCTGGACTCGGGCGCGCGCTGCTGTCTGAGCGCGGGCGTGCGCAGAGGCGGGCGCGGCAGGCTGGGCGTGGGCGCGCTCGGGCGCGCGCGCTGCAAGGTGGTCGCGCTCGGGCGCGCGCGCTGCAAGGCGGGTGCGCTCGGGTGCGCGCGCTGCTGGGCCGGTGCGTACGGGCGTGCGCGCTGCAGGGGTGCGCGCGGAGGGCCGCGCGCCTGCTGGGGTCTGTGTGCGCGCGGTTGACCGCGCGTGGCTGGCACGGGCGCGCCGTGGCTGGCGCGCTGCTGTGGGCGCGCGCAGAGGGCTGCGCGCGACTGTGGCCGAGGCTGATGTCCTCCTTCCAAGCAGTGAAGGCCGGCTTCCTTGGGACTTGGCTTGGCCATGGACTCCGGATTTGGGCTCGGCGGGCTGAGGTCCCCATCATCCCCCCCTTCTTGGAGAATACCCTTATCCTCAAGGGAGGCATCAAGGACCGGGCTACCTTCTTTGCGTGACAATGCATCCGCTACCTTGTTTTCTTTCCCCGGTTGGTAAACGATGTCGTATTCAAAACCAAGAAGCTTTACCAAAAACTTTTGCTGATCCGGAGTGACGATCTTTTGAGTGAGGAGATGTCGAAGTGCTTGTTGATCGGTCACAATGGTGAAGCGTCTTCCAAGCAAGTAGGGTCTCCAAATCTTGACCGCATGGACCACGGCAAGCATCTCCCGGGCATAAGTACTCCAAGCCTTCTTTTGAGGACCGAGGGCCTTTGAAATGTAGGCCAAAGGCCTCTTGTTTTGTGCTAGGACCGCACCGATCCCTTCATTGCTTGCATCCGTGTAGACTTCGAATGGTTGACTAAAGTTTGGAAGGGCAAGCACCAGGGTTTGAGTCATGGCCCTCTTGAGTTCTTCAAAGGCTTGCTTGGCGGTTGGAGTCCATTCGAATCCATCTTTCTTGAGCATGTTTGTAAGGGGTTTGGCAATGAGGCCATAATCCCTCACAAACCTTCTATAGTAGCCGGTGAGGCCTAGGAACCCTCTCAAAGCCGAGATGTCTTTGGGCAATGGCCAATCGGTCATGGCTTCAATTTTGCGTGAATCCACCCTCACACCTTGGCCGGAAACGATGTGCCCAAGATACTCAAGTTCCTCTTGCATAAAGGCACACTTGGAAGGTTTGATGTAGAAGTTGTGTTCTTCCAAGATGCTCAAGACTTGATCAAGATGCTTCATGTGTTCTTCTTTGGACTTTGAGTAAACTAGTATGTCATCAAAGAAAACTATGACAAACTTTCGGAGATGAAGCTTGAATACCTTATTCATGGCCGCTTGAAATGTTGATGGAGCGTTGCAAAGTCCAAATGGCATGACTAGGTATTCGTAATGGCCAGAATGGGTGCGGAAGGCGGTCTTGTGGATGTCTTCCTCCTTCATCCGAATTTGGTGATAGCCGGCTCTTAGATCCAACCTTGTAAAGTACCTTGCACCATGGAGTTCATCTAGCATTTCGTCCACCGTAGGTATAGGGAAGCGATCTTTGATGGTGGCTTCGTTTAAGGCTCGGTAGTCTGTGCAAAATCTCCATGATCCATCCTTCTTTCTCACTAGGAGAACCGGTGAAAAGAATGGACTTGTGCTTGGCCGGATCAATCCTTGCTTCATCATTTCTTCCACTTGCCTTTCGATCTCCCCCTTTTGAAAGTGTGCATACCGGTAAGGAGGTACATTGATAGGCTTGCTTTCATCCTTGAGCCGGATTGGATGATCAAAGGATCTTTGTGGTGGAAGATGGGTCGGTTGCTCCAAGACTTTTTGGTGAGCTTCTAGTAGATGGCGCACTTGCAAGGGAAGGTTGCTCATGTCTTCACTTGGCTGCGGTTGAGGTCCCCCCGCAGCCCCTCCTTGGTTGGCCATGACCACGGCGAGGCACAAGGCTCCCCCACGGCATAGCCTCTCAAGCAAATTGGCTTCACATGGCCGAACTTCCTTTGGATGTAGTGCAGTCCATAACTTCTTTTTGGTGCCGACCTTGAACTCCATCGTCATAGTCTTATAATCGGTGATGACCTTACCAATGCTTCGAAGCCACGCATTGCCTAGAACCACATCTAGGCCAACAAGTTGAAGGACATGGAGATCAGCCACTATGCGGACCCCTTGGACATTGAGCCGCACATCTTTGACAATGGATTGGCATTGTAGACGATCTCCACTTGCTATCTTCACGTCAAAGGGTTCGATGGCTACCCCTTTGAGTCCGATCCTTCGCAAGGCATCCGGGTTGATGAAATTGTGGGAGGAACCGTTGTCCACAAGGAGTGATACCTCGTGTCTTCCGATCCATGCCATCATCCTCATCGTCGATGGTCGTTGTACTCCGGATAGTGCATGCAAGGATACCTCGGCATTCTCTTGGGCTGATCTTGTGGCTTCATCTTCTTCATCAAGGGTGCTATCTTCGGAGGATGAAGTAGCACTTGTATCGGCCTCATCTTCGCTGCTCACAAGGTGGATGGCGAAGGATTGGCCGGGCTTGCATTGGTGGCCTTTCTCCCATTTGTTGCCGCACTTGAAGCAAAGGCCTTTCTTGATGTACTCTTGCAACTCCTCCCGGTTGAGCTTTCGGACTTCATTTTGAGGTGGTTTGGAGGTCGTTGTTGCAGATTTTTGAGGCTTCATCGGCAAAGGTTTGGAGTCCTTGTGGTGGCTTGACTCCTTGGTTGGCCGCCGGTCATGGAAGGTGTTTTGGTCCATGATTTCGGCCATCCTCATGGCATCTTGAAGCTTGGTAGGTTGCTTGAGCTTGATCTCCTTGGATAGCCATGGTTTGAGCCCATCTACGAATGTGCCAAGGAGAGCTTCTTCGGACCACCCCTCCACCATGGTTTGTAGTTGGCGGAATTGGTCGATGTAGTCATGAACCTTGCCTTCTTGCTTCAATTTGGCCAATTGGCCATGATGATTGATGGTCGGTGACGGTCCCCATTGCTTCAAGAACTCGTCCATGAACTCCATCCATCCCAAGTGATTCCCCTCTCTAGCATAGAGGTTCCTTAGCCACCTCCACCATCGGTTGGCCCTCCCCTCCAAGTGATAGGATGCTAGAGTCACCTTCTCCTCCCTAGGAATTTCGTACACTAGGAAGTATTGCTCTACCCTATCCAACCACTCATAAGGGTCTCCTCCTCCAAAAGTAGGGAAATCTATCTTCGGTTTCCGGATCCTGTCATGCCGATCCGAAACCCTATCATCATCTTCCTCTCTTCTCCTCCTTTCCTCTCTTTCTCTCCGGCCATAAGGCCTTCGATGAAGAGGACTCCTTTGGGGCTCACTTTCTTCTCCCTCATAACCTCTTGGCCGATCCTCCTCATGGATACCATCGGCCCATCTCTCGAATGTTTCTTCTCTTCCACTCCTACTCCCTCTTCTTCTTCTCTCATGTCGGAGCCCATCACTTCCATTGCTCTCCCTCTCTCCATTTCTTCTTTCTTGCCTTTCGGCATTGGCATTGCTCTCCCTCCTCATCTCGGTCAATATCTCCATCAATTTATCTAGGACATTGCCTAACCTAGCACTACTCCCCTCAATGGCTTCAATGATCTTTTGGTTGTTTGAGTCTCCTCCCGACTCCATGACAACCTTTCTATTTTTCTCCCTTTTGAAAACCAATCCGAACCTCCTGTGGCCGTCACCCAAAGGATGATCCAGCCCTCCGAGAGTAATATTACAAGCAATGCACTCTTCCCCAATTAGATCTTACAAAATGAAAAAGAAAAACAAAGATCTAATTTTCAGATCTAAGAGATATTACAATGAGTGTGTAGATCCGAAAGAGCATACGTTACCACTTGAGATCGACCTTCCGTGGGTCTCAAACTAGTCGAGCTCCCGACGATCTCCTTGAAGACTTCTCTCAATGAAAGCACCAGTGTTGGGCACCCGGGGACTTGCGGTCTCGATCCCCGGCCCAATCCTCCGATTTGATGTGGCTCGGTTGCCTTGTTGCTTGGGACCGACTTGTGGGTAACGTGGCTCTTCTTGTTGTCTTTGGCCTTCACCAATGCATAGTCCACACAAGGGAAACGGCGAAGGAAATGAATCGATGATGTGGGGAAAACAAACTGAGATTCAATTCCAAGAGGACAACGAATACATGGAATGGTTGGCCAAGGGACGGGAAGTGTCCTTGCCCTATCCTAAGAACAATCTAAGGGGAGTGATATGCTCCTCCTTAGCCCAAGCCTTTCGGCCGAATGACCCCTAAGGGACCTAAGGGATGAAACCCTTTACAAGACTCTAAGTCCAAATGAAATATGATGAAAAAGATGTCTAACTCGGCCTTAAGGGCCTCTACTTATAGGCCTAGTGCCTTATTAGCTTCATGCCTTCAGAATTCAAAAAGGGAATTGGCCGACTTCATTTGAATTTGAATTCAAATGCATTCGGCCATGTGCTTCATGAGTTGCTTGGCCGGCTTCGGCTTGAATTTGGATTCCAACCTTCTAAGGAAGGTCTTCAAGTTGGTGCTTGCGCCGGTTTGAATGCTCCTTGCTGTTGGGCTGATAGTGTGCTTTTGTGCTTGTTGCCCCTTCACGCGGATCCTTGACTTGGCTTGCTGCTGGCCTTCGGTTTGGCAGCCGGATGCATCTTGGCCGCCCATGAATCTGCTCGCCTGATAGCTATGGGAAAGCCTGCAGGCTTCCCCTTTGGTTTTGCCTTGGCGCACATGGGATTTGCTTGGGCGGAGCCTGGGGCGCCGCTGCTGGGGCTGCTGCCATGTGGCGCGGCCAGTTATGGCCGCGCGCCTGGTCGGGCGACTCTGTTGGGCGCGCTGCCATGTGGCCCTGCTCGCGCGCTTGGTTGGGCGCTTCTGCTGGGTGCGCTGCCTTGTGGTCCTGGCTGGGCGTGATGCCGGGCGCCTTGCTTGGCTGTGCTGCCATGTGTCGTGGCCTGCTGTTTTAGGCAGGGCGCGCTTGTCTTGATGGCTGCTTTGCTCGTGCGGGTGCCACTTGGACTTTGGCCAGGTTCCTGCTGCTTCGGTTGGGCGCACACTTGCCATTGGCTGTGCGCTGGCTTGGCTCACCCTTGGCTGACATGGGCGCAATGTGCGCGGGCTCGTGCCGGGTTGCCGTGCTTGGCCCTTTGGCTTGGATTGCGCTCGGCCGCTTGGCTGGCTGACCGGGCTGTGGAATTGTTGTGCTCGGGCCATTTCTTCTTGTGCGTGCGTGCCTAGGTGCGCGCGCACGGGCTGGTGCCCCTGGACGTCGGCCATGACCATGCCCATCTTTGGCATGCGTGAAGCGGGCTGCTGCGCGCGTGCTGGTTGCTGGCGAGGCATGCGCCGGGGTCCTGGCAGTGCACCGGGCCAATCTGGTCGTGGCGAGGTTCGGCTGGCAGAACCTCGCCATGAGTCTGCTGGCGCGGTCGGGTCGGCCTGACGCTCGGGCGCGGGTCGGCCTGGCTGGCAGTCGGGCGCGCGCAGGGGTGCGCGCAGGCTGGACTCGGGCGCGCGCTCGGGCGCGCGCTGCTGTCGGAGCGCGGGCACGTGCAGAGGCGGGCGCGGCAGGCTGGGCGTGGGCGCGCTCGGGCGCGCGCGCTGCAAGGTGGTCGCGCTCGGGCGCGCGCGCTGCAAGGCGGGTGCGCTCGGGCGCGCGCGCTGCAAGGCGGGTGCGCTCGGGCGCGGGCGCTGCAGAGCTGGTGCGCGCGCTGCTGGGCCGGTGCGTACGGGCGTGCGCGCTGCAGGGGTGCGCGCGGAGGGCCGCGCGCCTGCTGGGGTCTGTGTGCGCGCGGTTGACCGCGCGTGGCTGGCACGGGCGCGCCGTGGCTGGCGCGCTGCTGTGGGCGCGCGCAGAGGGCTGCGCGCGACTGTGGCCGAGGCTGATGTCCTCCTTCCAAGCAGTGAAGGCCGGCTTCCTTGGGACTTGGCTTGGCCATGGACTCCGGATTTGGGCTCGGCGGGCTGAGGTCCCCATCACGGCGTCCGTCGGCGGGCGGCGTCCTCCGTCGGGGTGCCTGCAGAAAAGCCGGTGGCCGGGTTTTCCGGCGCCGGCCCTCCGATGCTTAAGTCAGAGGGGGCAAACTGTGTTTAAAGGAGAAAGGGGAGCAGTATTTTTAGAGTTTTCTGTGTCCAACCCCCCTTTGAGAAGCAAGGGTTCCCTTTTATAGGGGGTCGGTTTACCTGTGATGTGATTGGGCGAGACCGTCGTACGGCTCGGCATGTTGCTTGGACTGGCACACGATCGGGTGAATCATTGCATTGATGTCGGAGGTGAGGCCGTCGTACGACCCGAGCTGGCACGCGATCGGGTGAATCATTGCATTGATGTCGGAGGTGAGGCCGGGGTCAGAGACTTATCACGGCTGACAGGACTCTGCTGAGCTGATTTGCCGTGGAGAGTTGAGGATCCGTAGATAATAGGAGCCATGCGCATTAATTGTTGAGTAAGCCGGAGATTCGCATTAATTGTTGAGTAGGCCGGAGATTCGCATTAATTGTTGAGTGAACCGGGGGTTTGCAGAGGTCATGCGTAATAAATGCTGGGGCAGTGGCAGGATATGGCCCTCGGCCGGACCTCGGAGGGGTACGGCCGTGGTAGGTGGTCGACAAGGACAGACCTCTGAGGTCGGGAATTCTCCAGGTCGGAGGTTTTGAGGTCGGACGTTCCGAGGTCGGGCGCCGACCCCGGTCGTCCAGGGTCGGCAGCCATGCGGGCTTCTAGAGGCGGGGTTACTATACTACTGGGGAAAACTGTATTCCCCCAACACTACCCCCGACTTCCGAGTTCGAGCAGCTTGCAAGCTCGGACGCAGGAAGTAGAAGTTGTCATTGTGGTTATTGAGGCCGAAGGGGATCACGTCCGCACCCTTACGCGCCTTGAAGCTTTTATAACGGAGTCTGCGCCCTTTGGCCCTTCGAGGTCGCTTTACATGGCGAACTTATAACGGGGTCTGCTTCTTTACGCATCCCGAAGCAGCTACAACGGGGATAGCGCTCTTTGGATCTCCGGGATCACTTCGTACGGCGAACTCATGATGAGGGTCCCTGGGCCCGATGGGGCGGCGCCTCGATCTCGTGGTCGAGGCCCCCTTCTTAAATAGGTACGCCGTTTCGCGCTTCAAAGTGAACACGTGGCATGATCCGAGGTCGGATGTTTTTGATCTCGAATTGGTGGAACAGCGATCTGGGGAGGCTGAGGTTATATCGGCGCTCCACGCGTCCCTGAGGCTTATTAAATGAAGGGAGCGGGGGTGACGTCCGCTCGTCTTTTAAGGCGGTCCGGTTTTGCGGACCCATGATGAGGTCGTGAGATCCGATGGGACGGCGCTTCGATTTTGTACCCGACATATTGATCTGGAATGAATGCGGTGCTTCGGCTTCCGAGGCCGACACGTGGCGCAATCTAGACGGGGGGTGGAAACCGAACCTGCCGATCAGGGCCGTCAGGGAGGTCTATATAAACCCCACGAATCTGCCCTAAGAGTTCTATTTGGTTGCCTTTTATTTTCGCCGCTTCTACCTTCATTCCACCTCTCGACAAAACCTTGCCGACGGTACCCGGAGCGATTTTCGGCGACTCTTCTGTAGGTTTCCACCCTGTGTTAGCTAGGGTTCCTCTTCCTCCTCCTCCTTACTCCTTTTATCTTTAGTTTGTTTCATTTTTCTGCAAAATGGGTCTTGGTCCAGATGAAGTGGGGTCGAGTTTGTCGGGGGAGGAGTTGGAGTTAATCCGCTCCCAGTTCTTCTTCCAGCCCGGGTTTCGTCTCGAAACTGCGGGGCCGGAGGATAGGGCGACGCGGCCGCCCCCAAGTCGGATCGCGATTCACCGCGAGACGCTCTGGGCCTGTCTGCGGTTCCCTGTTCACGAGTTCGTGAACAACTTGCTGGTGGAGTATCAACTCGTCCCAGCACAGCTTGCTCCGAACTCGTAGAGGACCATAATCGGGTTCTTATCCTTGTGTCTCGCGCATGGGATCCCGACCTCGGTGAGTATTTTCCGCCGGTGTTTTTTATTAAAGAAAATCCGGCGGATGCGGGGTAGCTATACTTCGCCTTTCCGGGCGGTATGTCACTCTTTCAGGGTGCCCCTTCCTCTATTCATGAGTGGAAGGAGAAATTTTTCTTTCTTTCGTCCGAGGTGCCGTGGGGGTTTAACCCGAGGTGGGGGCACCCTCGGTTGAAAGCTCTCAACAGACTCTCCGAGCCCTCGGGGAGGGAGCTGAGGGTCTTGGACGCCCTGCGGGCCCTCGGGAAGGGGTTCAACCTGACCGAGCTCCTACGGAAGGACGCCTTGGCGAGCGTGGGCTTGAGTTCGGCGCGCCCCGAGGGTAAGAGTAGTCGCATCATTTTGTTTTTATCTGTTTTTCCTTCTCACTAACATTGGTCTGACACTTAAGAAAATTTTTGGTTTCAGACATCCCCACATGCCGACCAGCAACACGTCCCTCTTCTCTCGGTTGAAGAGGCGGGAGGCCGAGGCCGGGGGGGCTATTCCCCAGCCTCGGAAGAAGTCGAGGTCGGCCGGTGCTTCTACATCGGCCGGGACGGGAGGCCCGGAGGCGGGGGTCTCCGCAGCTGATCGGGGGCGGACACGGGCCGCCGGCGACGCGGGCCCAGTGGCCCCTCTCTGCCCTGCCCCCGTGGCCCAGAGGGGGGGGCCGACCGTGATCCACTTGCGACGCCCGGGGCCTGAGCCGAGTAGAGGCCCCGAAATCAGAGGCCCCGAGGTCCCTAGCTCGGACGAGCCGAGCTCTTCAAGGGTCTTGAGGGAGGAGTCGGCCGAGCCAGGATCCCCACTCCTCGAGGGGAGCTCGGCCATCCACGATGCCAACATCGCACGCGCCGTGTTTCGGCGTGCGATGCTTCCAGCGGACCGGGCTGAATTCCGGAACTTGCCGCTGGAAGAGGTTGTCGACGGTACTTACCGCAATACCGCTCGGGTAAGTTACTTTCTCAATTTTTCTTAGACTACTAGCGAACATGTTATATGTTTTTCAACTCATAATCGTTGTCTCTTTTTTTTGCAGCATATCCATGAACTCGACACCCTGGTATTTATTGCCCAAGGGTGTCAAGAGGAGTCTCGGCAACTCAGCCGGCAATTGGAGCTGGCTAAGAAGATTGCCGAGTTGGGGGCGGCGCTGGCCGAGGCCGAGGCGCGGAGGGAGGCTACTGAGGCCGGGCGCCTAGCAATGGTCGAGGTGCTCGAGGAAGAAAGGGCTGCCCACTCCTTGGCCAAGTCAGCCCTGCGCGCTTCGGAGCGCGCCTGGGGGAGGTCCAGTCCGAGGTCGCGGGCCTCAAATACGAGGGCGGGGTCTTGCGCCTCAAGGTCGAGCAATTGGAGGCCCGAAAAAGGAGGGCGCTCGAGCGGGCCGAGCATGCTGTAGACTCCTTCAAGGAATCGGAGGAGTTTCGCGACATGTTGGAGGAGGAAACCGTCGATGGGTTCCTCCGGGGCTTCGAGAACTTCCGGAGGCAGATGGCCCGGTTCTGCCCCCAGCTCGACCTTTCAACAGTTCGTCCAAGGATGAGGCTGGGTTACAACTCCGACTCCGACGACGTTCCCGCCACCCTAGCATCCGAGGGGGAATCGGCCGAGTTGGACGCAGCCGAGCCGACGGTGGCGGAGCCCATCCCTCATGAAACCAACGAGGGCATTTTCGAGGCGCCTGCCGAGGCCCCTGCCGTAGATCCCGAGCCCGCGCCCGCTGAAGACCCTCCAGTCATCGCCATAGATGACCCCGAGGGTGACGCCGACGCGACCACCGCCCCTTAGGACTTAGATTTATTTCTCTTTTCTATTGTAATCGAGGTCGGCCTTCAAATTTTTGAATGGTCGACCTCCAATTCTGTACTTAGCCTTTTGGCATTTCATTAATGAAAAGATTCTTTTTGTCATTCCGCGTTTATCTTCCTTTTTGTCTTCCTTTGTTGTAAACGAGGCCGGGACTTTAACTTATTGTTTTACCGACCCTCAACTTTGTATCTTAACTTTCGAGCTGCTTGATAAAGACATGTTCTTTTGACTATGTTTCGCTTTCCTGAATTCTGATCACGCTAACCAGATGGAGCTCCGAGCTTAGATTCTAGGAAACTTTTCTAAGTCCTGTAGCTCGGACCTGAAGATCGCAGAGGTCGCCGTGTTTGGCTTTTAGATTTTTGAGGCACCGAGCTCGGGCCTCAGACCTCCGAGCGGGGCCGTGCTAGACTTGCATAGGCCGCTATCTGGGGGTCCAGCCGAGCTTTCGAGCTCGGCTTTCGGACCGTAGGTCTATAAAAAGGGTAGTGCTGTCCCCCGAAGGGGAGCATGAGCCAATAATCAAATCATCGCCAGGGCTTTCATAGTTATCGCCCTCGGACCCTGCCGAGGTTTCGGCGAGCGGGGTCGGAACCTGTAGAAAATACCTCGGCCTTCTTGAGCTCGATCAGTACGCCCTTGGTCGAGGTTATCTTCGTAGGTCGACGTTGGAGTCTCTGTGTACGAGGGCTGAATTGGGCCCTTGTTCATGAGGGTTTACATAAGTTGTCGTGGGAGTTGTCGGTAGACGGAGCATGCATAAGGTCAGTAGGAGATTAGTCTTAAACCGACTTGTAGGAGTAATCCGACTTTGGCCAAAATAAGGTCCTGATTTTAATCGGGATTTCTCTGGCAATACGTAGATAAATATAACGAGGCAAGCATCTAGTGGGATGTACCTTTTGCATTTTCAGAATTGTGCCCCTCGTAGCGGAGTGGGTTGCCTTATTTCCTCGCCGACTTTCGGAGTCATTCTTTGACTTTCGGAGAGCTCGGGCTTCTTATGAACCCGATGGCGCCCGCCGAGGTTGAGGGGGTTTGGGGATGCTCCATCAATCTGCGACACTTTCCGAGGTCGAGGGAGTTTGGGACTCTACGGTCGAACCTCGAGGCATCCCGACCTTAGTCGAGGAATCGTGCGCCAGGTCGATGGGTCTGGGAACGCTCTATCGACCTGCGACGCTTTCCGAGGTCGAGGGAGTTTTGGGACTCTACGGTCGAACCTCGGGGCATCCTGACCTTAGTCGAGGAATCTTGCGTCAGGTCGATGGGTCTGGGAACGTTCTATCGACCTGCGATACATCCCGAGGTCGAGGGAGTTTAGGACTCTACGGTCGAACCTGGGGGCATCCCGACCTTAGTCGAGGAATCGTGCGCCAGGTCGATGGGTCTGGGAATGCTCTATCGACCTGCGATACATCCCGAGGTCGAGGGAGTTTGGGACTCTACGGTCGAACCTCGGGGCATCCCGACCTTAGTCGAGGAATCGTGCGCCAGGTCGATGGGTCTGGGAACGCTCTATCGACCTGCGACGCTTTTCGAGGTCGAGAAAGTTTGGGACTCTACGGTCGAACCTCGGGGCATCCCGACCTTAGTCGAGGAATCTTGCGTCAGGTCGATGGGTCTGGGAACGCTCTATCGACCTGCGATATTTTCCGAGGTCGAGGGAGTTTGGGACTCTACGGTCGAGCCTCGAGGCATCCCGACCTTAGTCGAGGAATCTGAGGATCACAAACGACCCGACATTAGAAGAGATAATCATAATCATTGAAAAGAGATGAATCATTATAAAGAGGAGACTGAGTCCATGTTCCTGATTGCCTAGAACCCCTAGGGGTTTCATTGGTAGTACATCCGTAGATTCTCGGAGTTCCAGCTTCGCGGAATTGGAGTCCCCTCGAGAGATTTCAACTTGTACGCTCCGGGTCGTTGTACTCGAGCGATTTGATATGGCCCTTCCCAGTTTGGGACGAGCTTTTCCTGCTCAGTTGGCTGAGAAGCCTCGGCTCTCCTGAGGACGAGGTCCCCCACTTTGAAGAGCTTGGGCTTGACTCTGGAGTTGTAGTATTGGGCCGTTTTCTGTTGGTATCTTGCCATGCGGACCCGGGCGACCTCTCGTGTTTCTTCAACGAGATCCAGATTATTTCTGAGTCGGAAAGAGTTGGAGTCGGGGTCGTAGTGCTCCACCCTTGAAGAAGGGAGGCCGATTTCCAGCAGGATGACAGCCTCTGTGCCATATGCTAGGTTGAAGGGGTTCTCTCCTGTGGGCAATCGGAACGTAGTCCGGTATGCCCAGAGGACGTTGTACAAGTCCTCGACCCACTGTCCTTTGGATCGATCAAGCCTAGCCTTGAGTCCCTGCAAAATGGTACCATTAGTTACCTCAGTTTTCCCGTTTGTCTGGAGATGGACGACCGAGGTGAAGCGGTGGTCGATGCCGAGCTCGGAGCAAAATTCTCTGAAGTGGACGTTGTCGAACTGCCGGCCATTGTCAGATATAAGGATACGGGAAAGTCCGAATCTGCAGATTATGGACTTCCACACAAAGTCCCGCATCTTTTGCTCGGTAATTCGGGCCACAGGTTCAGCTTCAACCCATTTGGTGAAGTAGTCGATGGAGACGACCAAAAATTTTCTTTGCCCGGTGGCCAGAGAAAAGGGCCCCAGAATGTCGATCCCCCACTGGGCGAATGGCCAGGGGGCGATGATTGAAGTTAGCAGGGCCGAAGGTCGGCGTTGGATGTTGGCGTTCCGTTGGCACCGGTCACACTTCCGAACAAAGTCCGTCGCATCCTTCTGGAGCGTGGGCCAGTAGTATCCTTGCCGCAGGATCTTATGGGCTAGCGCCTGACCTCCCAGGTGATTTCCGCAAATTTCTTCATGGACCTCTCGGAGGGCATAATCCGCCTTCGAGGGACGGAAACATCTGAGGAGAGGAGAAGTGAATGATCGACGATAGAGCCTGTTTTCATATAGGACATACCGGGAAGCTTGACGCCTAACTCGGCGAGCCTCTATCTCATCATGAGGGAGGGTTCCGTCCTGGAGATAGTGTAAGAACCCGTCGATCCAGCTTGGCTCGAAGTCGATGCACATGGTTGGTTTGGGTTCCTCCGTGCTGGGTGTCCGAAGATACTCGAGCGTTGTCTCCTTGGAAAGCTCGCTCATGCAGGAGGTCGCCAGTTTAGACAACTAGTCCGCCCTGAGATTCTCCGCTCTGGGAATGTGCTGGATGCTGAAAGAGCCTAAGGCGGACGTGAGTTCCCGCACTTTTTGGAGATATTTCTGCATCGATGGCTCTTTTGCTTCAAAGTCTCCCTGGACCTGGCTCACTATCAGCTGGAAATCGCTGAAGGCCTTCAGATCTTCCACTTTCAGTTCCTTCGCCAATTTGAGCCCAGCAATGAGCGCCTCGTACTCTGCCTCGTTGTTTGAGGCCGAGAACTCGAGGCGTAAGGCTTGCTCGGCCACCACTCCATCCGGGCTGGTGAGGATGAGTCCAGCTCCGCTACCCTCTGAGGTTGAGGACCCGTCCGAATATAGGACCCATGGTAGCCTCGGGGTTCCCTCCATAGATGCAGACGGTAGCTCAGGGTCGTCTGGCAAGGTACATTCCACGAGGAAGTCGGCGAATATTTGAGCTTTAATGGCCGGCCTGGGCCGATATTCGAGGTCGAACTCTCCGAGCTCGACCGCCCACTTGGCGATCCTCCCCGCACGATCTGACCTTTGCAATATTTGCTTCATAGGCTGGTCGGTCAGTATGACTATTGTATGTGCTTGAAAATAAGGCCGGAGTCTCTGAGCTGAGATGATAAGGGCAAAAATTGTCTTCTCAAGTTTAGAATATCGGGTCTCAGCATCCCTGAGGACCCGGCTGATGTAGTAGACCGGCTTTTGGAGCTTGTCCTCTTTCCGGACCAGGACTGAGCTTGCTGCGACCGGGGAGACGGCCAGGTATAAGTAAAGAACTTCGTCCCGCTGAGGCTTGGTGAGTAGCGAGGGAGAGGCCAGAAGGTGCCTGAGCTCTTCAAAGGCCTGCTGGCATTCTTCTGACCACAGAAAGTCCTTTGGCCGCTTAAGGATCTTGAAGAAGGGGAGGCAGCGCTCAGCCGATCGGGAGACAAATCTCCCCAAGGCGGCAACCCGTCCGGTAAGCCGCTGCACTTCTTTGACCGTCTTCGGAGGCGTCATCTCTTGCAGCGCTCGGATTTTCTCGGGGTTGGGTTCAACTCCGCGCTGGGTCACTATGAAACCCAGAAATTTGCCTGAGGTAACTCCGAACGCGCACTTTGCTGGGTTGAGCTTCATTCGGTACCTCCTGAGCTTGGAGAATGTTTCGTTGAGGTCAGCTACATGGTGCTCCGCCGCTCGGCTCTTCACCAGCATGTCATCCACATAGACCTCCATATTTCGGCCGATCTGGTCCTCAAAAATTTGGCTGACCAGCCTCTGATATGTGGCTCCAGCGTTCTTCAGACCGAAAGGCATCACCTTATAGCAATAGGTGCCCTTGTCGGTGATGAAGGCCGTCTTCTTCTCGTCTTCTGGCGCCATTCGAATTTGATTGTATCCTGAGAAGGCGTCCATGAAGGTCAGCAATTGATGTCCTGAGGTGGAATCGACGAGCTGGTCGATGCTTGGAAGGGGGAAACTATCCTTCGGGCAGGCCTTGTTCAGGTCAGTGTAGTCCACGCACATGCGCCATTTCCCATTGGCCTTCTTCACGAGGACTACGTTGGCGAGCCAGTCTGGGTAGGAGACCTCCCGGATGAAGCCAGCTTCAAGGAGTTTATCCACTTCCTCGGCTGCAGCTCGTTGTCATTCCGGGGCAGAGCCCCTTTTTTTTTGCTTTACAGGTCTGCTGGTCGGCTTCACCTGAAGTCGATGGACCATGACCTCAGGGTCAATTCCTGGTACGTCGGCGGGCAGCCAGGCGAAGACATCAGCATTATCTCGCAGGAAGCTAATGAGGTGATCCCTCTCGCGGACGCCAAGGCCGGAGCCGACCTGCACAGTTAGCTCGGAAAAATTTTCTCGTAGAGAAACTTGAACAAGAAGCTCACTGGGCTCTACTTGCTTCTTCCAGAGGTCGTCCCTTGCGTCCACGGTTTCTATGGATAGCGAGGGGCCCGTTGCCTGAGTCGGCGCCTCGGTTGGTTGCTTCACTCTGTGAGCCGCCACGTAGCACTGCTTGGCGACCAGCTGATCCCCGCGGACCTCGCCTACTCCTTGGCCGGTGGGGAATCGCATGAGTAGATGGCGGGTTGAGACCACGGCTCGAAGGGCATTTAGCTCTGGCCGCCCAAGGATAGCATTGTAGGCTGAGGGTAGACAGACCATAAGAAAGTCCGTCCTCACAGTGCTTTTCTGGGGAGCGAGGCCGACCGTAACAAGAAAGCTGACCTCGCCCTCGACTGGGACCGAGTCTCCGGTAAACCCGACCAGTGGGGCATTAATTTTCCGGAGCTGTCCTTCTAGTAACCCCATTCTTTGGTAAGCATGGTAGTACAAAACGTTGGCTGAACTTCCATTGTCAACTAGGACACGTTTTACATCAAATTTATTTACAATCATGGAGATGACCACAGCGTCATCATGGGGGGTCTCAACCCCTTCCAAGTCCTCGTCCGAGAACGAAATGACTTCAGCAGTACGCGGGCGCTTCGGGGAGATTCCTTGGGCTGATCCTCCTGCCGAGGCTCCTTCGATTACATTGATGGTGCCGGCGATAGGCCTGTTGTCATCCGGATTTTCGGACGGTGTGGCATTTTCCGCTGGCCTCCTTTCCTCACGTCGGTTCCTTACGAACCGATTGAGCACTCCGCGGCGAATAAGCGCCTCTATCTCGTCCCGGAGCTGAAAGCAATCCTCCGTGTCGTGCCCGCGGTCTCGGTGGAAGCGGCAGTACTTCCTGGGATTGTGGGGAACTCCTGTATCCCGCATAGGAGGCGGAGGTCGGAAGAAGTCCCGACCTTCGATTTCCATCAAAATTTCGGCCCGGGGAGCATTGACAGGGGTGTAATTCTCGTACCTCCCCGGGTATGTCCGAGGCCGCGGTGGGGACCTTGGTTGAGGTGGGGTCCACCGTTGAGGTTGTCCCCGCTGCCGAGGCGGGCTTCTTAGTCGGGGGAGGTTCTTCTCTCAGCGGGGGGATCGACTTCTTTGGCGGCCGCGCTCCTCGCAGCGTTTCTTCTGCTTCCTTGAGGCTGGCTCAATCGCACCCCGCCTAGAGACGATAGCCTCTTCGACCTTAGCGTACTTCCGAGCTCGGGCCAGCATCTCGGTGAAGTCGGCCGGGAAGCTCTTCTCGATAGAGAAGAGGAATCGATAAGAGCGAGCCCCAGTCTTTAGAGCCGACATGGCTATTGACTGGTCCAGCTCGCGGACTTCCCACGTGGCGGCGGTGAAACGGTCTAGATACTCCTTGAGAGATTCCCCCTCCTTCTGCTTGATATCCAGGAGGGAGTCCGATGTCCGCCGTTGGCGTCGGCTGGCAGCAAAATTGGTAGCAAACTGCCGGCCGAGTTGCTCGAAGGAAGATACCGTGCTCGGCTTTAGCCCAGAAAACCAAAGCCGAGCTGTCCCTCGAAGAGTCGCCGGGAAGGCCTTACAAAGTACGGCCTCCGAGGATCCTTGCAGGGCCATGAGAGCTCGGTAGCTCTCCAAGTGGTCGTGGGGGTCGGTGACTCCGCTGTAGGGCTCCACTTGAGGCATCTTGAACCTCACGGGGACCGGCTCATCCTCGATCTGGCGGGAGAAGGGGGACTTGGTGGTAAATTCAAAATCCCCCTCTTGTCTTGCCTTCTTGCTGTGGAGCGCTTCGATTTGGCGCTCCAAGTGCTCGACTTTCCTGTCGAGCTCCCCAACCCGAGGAATCGTCACCGTGGTTTGCTCCGGCTCACGATGGTCTGGGGCTGACTCGGCTTCAGAGGGTTGGGGTCTTCTGTTGAGACCTTCCCCCGGCAGCTCTCTCTGGGGGGAGGCCCGCCCTTCGTTGTTGGCCCTGGAGGAGCCATGGAGATTCTGGCCTTGGAGAATCGGGTCGTTGGAAGGAAACTCCGGCAAGATCTGGGCCTGCGGGGGGAGCGTTGGTAAGGCCTCCTCGCGCCGCATGCCTTGAATGGCAGCTGCCAGGGCCTGAACTTGCTGCACCAGGGCATTGAATTGCTCCGGCTGGACCTGAGGAACCGGGTCAGCCGGAGTAGGCGAATTCTGGACGGAGTGTTCAGGACTCTGTGGGGGACGCCGGGAGATGTTGGAGGCTCCCTTACTTCTCAACTTCATGATCGCGACTCGGGCCCTTCCTCTAGCGCCAACTGTTGCTGGAAATTGGACCCGGGGGCGGTCGTCGGTTGAGGAGGGGGAGCAGTCGGTGGACACAGGAGAGTGGCGGTCCATCGGCGGGCGGCGTCCTCCGTCGGGGTGCCTGCAGAAAAGCCGGTGGCCGGGTTTTCCGGCGCCGGCCCTCCGATGCTTAAGTCAGAGGGGGCAAACTGTGTTTAAAGGAGAAAGAGGAGCAGTATTTTTAGAGTTTTCTGTGTCCAACCCCCCTTTGAGAAGCAAGGGTTCCCTTTTATAGGGGGGTCGGTTTACCTGTGATGTGATTGGGCGAGACCGTCGTACGGCTCGGCATGTTGCTTGGACTGGCACACGATCGGATGAATCATTGCATTGATGTCGGAGGTGAGGCCGTCGTACGACCCGAGCTGGCACGCGATCGGGTGAATCATTGCATTGATGTCGGAGGTGAGGCTGGGGTCAGAGACTTATCACAGCTGACAGGACTCTGCTGAGCTGATTTGCCGTGGAGAGCCGAGGATCCATAGATAATAGGAGCCATGCACATTAATTGTTGAGTAAGCCGGAGATTCGCATTAATTGTTGAGTAGGCCGGAGATTCGCATTAATTGTTGAGTGAATCGGGGGTTTGCAGAGGTTATACGTAATAAATGCTGGGGCAGTGGCAGGATATGGCCCTCGGCCGGACCTCGGAGGGGTACGGCCGTGGTAGGTGGTCGACTGATCGGTTCTTTCAATTTTGAAAATAAACCACGCAATAGCACGTATCTTGTAGGATAGTGATTACGGGTGTCGGTCCACAGGGATTGGAGACAAGTTATTTTTCTTTTAAAAATAAATCAAGAAGAAGAATTTGCTAATTCGAATAAACTAAATTAAACTATGAGTGCGAATTGGAATTTATCAGAGTAAATGGATCTAGGATTTGGAATCCACCACATAGCATTGTATCAGGGTCTGTGTTCTTTAATATATATTTTTTTTAATCTTTTGGAGAGGCATACAATATTGGCTACAAGCCTTTTAAAATAAAAATATAAAGAGTTTTAGGAAGATCCATCTTCGGTATAGCATGAAGTGTCTACCTAAGTATGCTAATCTAGGGTGCAGCACACCTCATCTTCCTAGGCATGGATCATCTTAGACTACTTTAGCAAACATGAATAATAAATAGCATGCTCAAGGTTTAAACATCATAAAAGAAATATTTCATTGAAGATAAGAATTTAAACAAGCTCCAAAATAATAATAAAAAGTAAGAACTACAATGCCCTGATACATTGCTAGGGCTTCATCCAGCCCTAGATTGGACGTTTAGCCGAGCATGGCTTCCGGACGACCTCCCGTCTTCAAATGAAAGCCTTCACCTCCCATTATTCCCAAAATATCACAAAATATTCTCTTTCCTCCCCTCTCTCTTCTTTTATTTATTTCTTTCTCTCGGCTTTCTTCTTCTTCTTCTTCACCGAAACAGAGCCTCCTCCCCTCTCTTCCAACCGTGGCCTCCTTTTATATCTTCAAGAGCACCCCGTATCAAATCCCTCTTTCCCCTGTTTGGCGTCGGAATCAAAGGGGAAGGAGCTGGACGTGGTAGGTATGCCTTGCAGAGGCTGGCACGCAGAGGAGATCTCGGACACGGCTGGGCGCATTGGGTGCTGGGATCCCTGAAAATGGAAGGAGCTGTGATCGTATCCCGGAATGGCTGTGGCTGCAAATGGATTGGAAGAAGCTGGGTTGAATGCAGTTGAGATCCGTGGATGCTGGGAAGGAAAGAAGTCACCGGCTGGCTGCTTTGGGAAGAAGATCTCCCCTGTTTCAGTGCTGGGAAGGAGAATGGAAAGAGAGGATTTGGGAGATGATCTGTGAGCCCGGGATGGCTGGAAGTTGGGCGAAAGCGGGGGAGATTGCATCGCGGATGAGTGGTCCGTGGAAGATGAATGCGGATGGGAGAAGGGGATATCCCGATTTGGATGCGTGATCCTTGGCTTGATGCGGGAGGGCTGAATCACCGGCTGCTGGGATTTCCTTCACGGATGCAGGGAATATGCTGGGAGGAGCCAATCGGAGGATCGATGGGAATCCGGAAGAGGAAGAGGCGGAACGCCATTTCTGTGATTCGGCAGCTGGAGGCTGGGCGGACGATGATCGCGGAGGAGATTGGTCTTCCACTCGGTCGCTGGCTGGATTGACTGATGGCGGAACACCCGGGGATGACGACGTTGCCACAGATGCTTGGATGCGGAAAATGCCCAGCTGGATGCATCGCGGGAGAAGTGAGAACGTGCAGAGGATCTGGCTATGGCCGCTGGGAGTGGATCCGGATGAAGATGGAGGAGCTGGATGCGGTTGATGCGGCTGTAAACGGAAGGGAGTGATTAGGAGAATTAGGAGAAGACGACGATGCTAGGAGGAATTCCTTTGATCGCGCGGGGGAGGATGCGGAGGGGATCACTCGGTATGTTCCAAAACAGGGAGGGGAAGAGAGTAAATATGATGTGGGAGATGAATACGGGAATGAGTAGGATATGTGAATTTTTTATTATTTATATTTCTTCTTCCTTTTTTAGAAAAGTGGTTGGGTCCATTCGGGTAGGTTGGAAGGGCTTTGAATCTAAAATAAAGGAAGTTTGGACACGTGGAGAAAATGGGAGAGGCCTCTATTTTGCTAGGTTGGGAAGCTTGATGCACACGGGGAAATATGACATGGACAAAGGAATGAATAGCTTCATGCACATGTGGGAGAAAGTAGTCCACACATGAAACAGATTGGGACTAGTTTGTGAATGGGGTGACTCGACCTGCACACACATTAGACTAAATCAATATAGAAAATTAAACCAAACTTGAATTACCTCTAATAATTTATTAAAATGAAATGAGAGGGGAAACACATTTTTTTCTGTTAATATTTAAAATATGTGCATAACAATAATAATAAGTGCTATGTAAAATAGATAAATTTGTACATTATTTAGCACTTATCACACCCCCAAACCTACATTTTGCTGCAGTTTTTCTACCCCCAAAATGTCCCCCACAAGCTTGTGAATGGCAGAATGAAAGAATACTTTGAAATTCGCATTCGGGGACACATCGACGGATTACTTGATCGGGACAATACTTGAATAGATCGGGATCATCCCAATAATAGAACTTTACTTGTGAAAAGAATCGGTTCTTGTCTTGAGTTGACCAATCATCAGGAATTCGTCCTATGGCAAGGTAATTTACTATTGTTGCGGGGACGGCCTTTGGCCGGAGCCTCACACAACAGCATAGCCCACATTAAGCTAGCAGAGAAAGAGGACCGCGTTCCTCCCGAGGTATTGTCCGCTTTGGGGGTCGAGCGTACCCGGAGCCCTCCTCACGGTTTTGTCCCACAAAAGGGCCCTCGAGAGGAAAGGATTTCCACCCCCCATTTAAGGCACGGAACCTTTCCGCTACTAGCCGATGTGGGACTAAATTCAAGGCCCCCTCCCTCCCCACAACATAGCCCCCCCAGCGGGAAGGTTCCGACCAGGTTTTACCCCAACGGGCCCCCACAGTCCTGGAGGGTAGTCAATGGAGAGAGGAGGCGCCCCCTACCTGGCGCGCCATCTGTTGCGGGGACGGCCTTTGGCCGGAGCCTCACACAACAGCATAGCCCACATTAAGCTAGCAGAGAAAGAGGACCGCGTTCCTCCCGAGGTATTGTCCGCTTTGGGGGTCGAGCGTACCTGGAGCCCTCCTCACGGTTTTGTCCCACAAAAGGGCCCTCGAGAGGAAAGGATTTCCACCCCCCATTTAAGGCACGGAACCTTTCCGCTACTAGCCGATGTGGGACTAAATTCAAGGCCCCCTCCCTCCCCACAACATAAGGGCGCCCCCGCAACAGATGACGCGCCAGGTAGGGGGCACCTCCTCTCTCCATTGACTACCCTCCAGGACTGTGGGGGCCCGTTGGGGTAAAACCTGGCCGGAACCTTCCCGCTGGGGGGGCTATGTTGTGGGAAAGGAGGGGGCCTTGAATTTAGTCCCACATCGGCTAGTAGCGGAAAGGTTCCGTGCCTTAAATGGGGGGTGGAAATCCTTTCCTCTCGAGGGCCCTTTTGTGGGACAAAACCGTGAGGAGGGCTCCGGGTACGCTCGACCCCCAAAGAGGACAATACCTCGGGAGGAACGCGGTCCTCTTTCTCTGCTAGCTTAATGTGGGCTATGCTGTTGTGTGAGGCTCCGGCCAAAAGCCGTCCCCGCAACAACTATGTTTGCAAACCATGGCATTTTCATTCCTTGTACCCCAAATAATTGTTCATCCGGGAAAGCATCATGTAAGGGTGAGGTATTCTTAGAGGGTTCAAGAAGAATCCTAGATAAGTGGTATGCTACGACATTTGCAGTTCCTTTCTTGTCACGAATTTCTAGATCAAAAATTCTTGTCACGAATTTTTGAAAGTTTTTTTTTAACTAATTAATTTTTTTTCAATGATAGAAAAAATAACTATCCTAGCAATCTCCGGCAACGGCGCCAAAAATTGATCGGTTCTTTCAATTTTGATAATAAACCACGCAATAGCACGTATCCTGTAGGATAGTGATTACGGGTGTCGGTCCACAGGGATTGGAGACAAGTTATTTTTTCTAATTAAATAATTACTTCAAAGGGGATAAGCTAGAGTAAATGATAAAAACTAAGAATTAATATGGGTGTAGTAGTATGAATTATCTATGGAGAGAGGTGTTTAGGGCTAGATTCCACCGATAGATTTATATCCGTGACGCTTTCAATGATTAAGTTGTATGTAAGACTTGATTGCTTCCCACTACAAGCCAAAGCAATCACAAAAGAAAATTATAACTAATTCCCAGCATGAATCATCTAAGTCTAGCACAAACCATCTACTCTGCATGACCTGTCTAACCTAGCATGATGCATCTGATCATTAAGTCATTAAACATGAAATCGATGTCACATGAATATCTCCTCCAAACCACAGGTGTTGGATTCGATGAAATAGATCAATCTATGTAAAATATTTTATGCAAGATAAATGATTCACATAAATTGGATAAATCATAAGATCAATTGATAAATTCTTCATCATGCAACCATCTTACAATACAAACTCAAATCAATCAAAATGAAACGAATACTCCTCTATGGCTTCATCAAACCCCTAAACCGAGGCTTAGCTGCTCATGGTGGCCGGAAGTCCTCCCATCTTCATAAAAAAATTGCTCCTCACTCCCTTCCGCTCCCAGCCTCTCTCTCTTTTTTTATTTTATTTTATTTCTTCATCTCCCGAACAGAGCCTCCTCTGTTCTTCAAAACCGAGCTCCCCCCCTCTCACCGATGGCCACCCTCCTCCTTTTATAGCCGTCCGGCGCACGCGGAGAGAGGGAAGAAGGAATCACGGCGGCTGATTCCGGGGCGTGGTGCCGGGATGCAGATCGCGGGAGAGGAGGAAGAGGCGCCGCGGGATCCGGTCGGTGATGGCGGAGAGAGGTGCCGACTGATGAAGTGGCGGAGGATCTGGTCGCTCCGGATGCACCACGGGCGGAAGACGGGGCGACGATGCTGGGATCTCGACGCGGTTGGGTCGCTGATCTTGGAGGAGAAGACGCCGCACACGGTTGATGGCGGAGGATCCGGGGACGACGACGACGTTGGGGCGTTCGGCTGGGACGAGCTCCTTTGATCGCGCGGGGGAGGATTGCATCGCGGGAGAGGAGGAAGAGGCGCCGCGGGATCCAGTCGGTGATGGCGGAGAGAGGTGGCCGACTGCGGGAGGAAGAAGATAAACAGTGGATTCCCAATTTTTTTATTTTTTATTTTTTATTTATTTATTATGTATTATTTATTTTTTTTCTCTAACACTGTTCACATGAACAGTGTTTTCATGAACACTGTTCATATGAACAGTGTTTTCGGCATTTTGTTTTTTTTTTTTTAACACTGTTCTTATGAACAGTGTTTGAACTGGACACTGTTCATATGAACAGTGAATCGTGAATATTTAGTTATTATTATTATTATAAATTTTATATGAAGGCAGATAACGAATTGGTTGGAAATTGACTTTGGGTTTGAGGTGGGTCATGATGGTTGACTTGTCCTTGAGCCCATTGTCATTTAAATTTAATTCTTGCTAAGCTGCTTCAGATCGAACTCGACCAGATAAGACTAAAAACCGGACCGTGACCTAATAAAAAGGGTTAATCAAATCTTTGCCCCATACATAATTAATTATAACTTTCGATCGAATCAGGACCAAAACCCATTTAATTATAACCTTAGCTTGATTACAACTCCATCAGGTTACCAAATCGGGTCAACACAATCTCCTCCTTATATGTTTTCATGAAAGATTATAACCAGGAGAGAGACAAGTTTAGAGTCTGTTTTGAGAAAAGAATTATTTACCTCTTACCATATTTTAAATTTATTTCAATGTTTATTTAATTTTATGGTAAAATATATATTTATCAGTTTAAAAACATTGATAAGTGCTATAGAAAGATAACTAAATTATAGATTATTAAGCACTTATCACACCCCCAAACCTATGTTTTGCTAGTCCTCGAGCAAAATAAAACTAGAAAAGAAGAATTTTAACTCACTTTCGCAGGCATCGCGGTTACATTTACCATATGTAACAAGGCTTTAAACCCCTAGGTTACCCTAGTGGACGAGTTGTAGTCTCGTGAGGATTTTCAGTGAAGATACCCACAAACTTCAGTAAATCATTTATTATTATTGTTATTCTTAATTTCTTTTTTTTCTTTTTTTTCTTTTTTTTTTTTAAATCGATTGATCTATGAAGTGAAAATCGAATTCCAAATGCATACTAGTAAAGAATTTCAAAAACTCTCCTTTTTTTTATTAAAATCTAATTTAAGATACATAAATGATGAAAATTTCAAAGCACACACAGTTTTATTTACTAAATCAGCCCAAATCCTAGGTCAAGATGCAATTCAAGTTGAAGTCATTAAGTTTCCGTTAGGGAGTTGTAAGACTTATTTATACTGGAGTGCTTGGTGAAATCTGGACCGTACACAAGCTAAGGGTTCGGATCAACAAAATATTGTTAAGACTAGTAGTTTCCAAGGATTGGTCGAAAGGACCTGTTCACTGATTCAAAATCATTTTATCTGCAGGATTTCGAGAGTTGTGGATATTTACTTTAGTACCTCACGGGCTTTATCTGTAATATTCCAGTTTACTCGAATTTTTACAATGACGGCTTTCACACTACTGTCTTTTTCAAGGTCAATACAGAGTTTTTTTTTTGTTCCTTTTTATATATATATTGTGCACTTTTACTCTTGTGGTGATTTCTCCGTGTAACGAGCAATTAGTCGACAACTCTCACACCAGTTGGCATAAGGTGTCGGGCATCAAGACTCCCCTACGGACTTATGCTCGGAGTTCTCATCACAAGCCCACTTGACCTTTGACAATAGGTAGCCCTTTTCGATGTTCCTGACTAAATCCATTATTATTGATGATTTTTTTTTTTGGATTAGATAAGTATGATTCATCAGGGTCCAAGGTTGCTACTATACTATCAATATAATGTCGAGCCTAGACCTTAGAAGTGTCAGCCAGTGTGTAGTGAAATTCCGAAGTATTAATTAGCTTACAACTCCCTAAGAGAGACTTAATGAAAAGAACTTAAATTTGTATTACTTCCGACTAGTCATTGGGCTTTTTAGATTTTATATACCTTGTGTGTTTAGCATTCTCGCATTAATGTATAGAAATGAGGTTTTTTTAAAAAAACAAAAAAAATTTTTAATTTTTTTTTATTATTATTATTTTATAAAAAATGAAAATGAACACATTTTTTTAAAAGATATTTTTATTTTTTTATTTTTTTATTTCTTTTGATAAACCTGACATTATGAAGTGAAAACGAATGCAAGAGATGCAAACAAAACAAAAAATGAAAAAAATACTTAAAAATACCCCCAAACCTAAACCTAATATTGTCCTCAATGTTAAAGAAATCTAAGAGAATTGGGTTGCCTCCCAACAAGCGCTAAGTTTATTGTCTTCAGCCAGACACAGTGAGGTAGTTTTTGCATCTCCTTCTATGAGTTCATCTATTTTGTCTATCATAAAACACTCAACTTTCCCCGCGGGTTGGTCGTCCACATTGAACACATTTAATTTTACCTTCATGTTCCCAAATGATATATTCATTACCCCTGTTCTACAATTGATGCATGTATTGGCTGTTGCTAAAAAGGGCTGCCCAAGGATCACGGGGATTTGTTTCTTAGGATTAGGTTCATGTTCCATATCAAGGACAATGAAATCTACTGAAAAATAGAATTTGTCTACCTTGACAAGAACATCTTCAATTATCCCACGTGGTGTTTTTACAGATCGATCAGCCAATTGAAGAGATACCGAGGTTGGTTTTAATTCTCCTAACCCAAGTTTCTCATAAACTGAGTAAGGTAAAAGGTTGACACTTGCCCCTAGATCTAAGAGTGCTCGATCAATAAAATTATTTCCTAAGACACAGGAGATGGTGGGAGCACCAGGATCTTTGAATTTCGGAGGAGTGTTGTGTTGGAGAATAGAACTCACTTGCTCAGTTAGGAAGACCTTTCTAGGCACATGTGTCCTAGATTTTCGCTTTTGGGTGCACAGGTCTTTAAGAAATTTGGCATAGGAGGGAACTTGTCTAATAACATTAAGAAGTGGAAGGTTGATCTTCACTTGTTTGAAAACCTCCATCATCTCCTCTAGTGAAGTTCCCTTTTTGCCAAATGGAGAGGGTGAAGTAAGAGCTTCAGGAAATGGGGCCTTTGGGATGTGAGTTTTGGCAGAAGATGGACTAGCCGAAGAAGAAGAAGAAGGTTTTAGATTTTCATTTGACACATTTCTATCCTCTTCTTCACCTTCCTTATTGTTGTCCTCCCCAATCTTATTGTCTATTATACGTCCACTCCTTAGGGTAGTCAAAGCATTGGCTTGTTCATGATGAATTGCATTTAATTGATTTTCTTGAGCCATGTATTGTCCCCTAGGATTACTTAGTGGTTGGCTTGGAAGCTTTCCTTCCTCTCGCTTGTTCAGTGCATTAGCTAGTTGCCCCATCTGGGATTCTAGCTTGGCGATTGATTGCGTGTGAGAGTGTACCAATTGTGTAATGGTTTCCAAACCTTGAAGGGCGTTCAACACTTTCTCCTCAAAGGCTGTGTTTCTTTGGGGTGGAGGAGAAGTGTGTTGAAATTGAGTCGAGGGACGGTAGGGATGAATATTTTGTTGGGTTTGAAAATTCTGAGGATTTTGAAAATTTTGGGAATAGGGTTGGGCTGTGTTCGAAGCTTGCTGCTTCCAAGAAAAGTTTGGATGATTTCGCCATCCCGGGTTATATATATTGGAAAATGGGTCATTACCCGGTCTGGGCTGTGTTTGAGCAGCATTGATGTGTTCTTGCACGCGTTCGGGGAATTGGGGCGCTGAGGGGCACTCATGAATAGGGTGGGATGGGCTAGAACAAATAGTACACACTTGTGCTTGGGAAGAGTTCATGTAATGCCCACCTATCATCAGTTGGTCAATCTTATGAGACAATGCATCTACCTTGCTAGACAGGTCCATAGAATGACTTATTTCACAAATGGTCCCTTTTCTTTGAGAACTCGGGGGTGCTTGATGAGAACATGAAGCATGGTGGAGGGAGTTTTCATTAAGATTTTCAAATAATTGCCATGCTTCATGCTCATTTTGAAGCATAAAAGTGCCCCCGCATGCAGCATCGATCATCTGACGGTTTCGTTCTGTCAATCCGTCATAAAAACATTACACTAGTTGCCACTTAGGTATTTGATGATGAGGGCATTTACGGATTAGGTCCCTAAATCTCTCCCAAGTTTCATGAAATTCTTCTCCCTCAGTTTGGGAGAAGCTTGTAATGGCACGTCCAAACTGGTTCGTTCTTCCTATGGGAAAGTATTTTTTAAGAAATTCTTGTTGCATTTGATCCCAAGAACGAATCGAGTTAGCTTCTAAAGAATTCAGCCATTGTTTGGCTCTATCTTTAAGGGAGAAGGAGAATAACCTAAGTTTCAGGGCATCATCAGTGAAGTTCTGAATCTTGACAGTGGTGCAAATCTCAAGAAATTCATCTAAATATTTGTATGGGTCTCCGTTGGTGAGCCCATAAAAAGATGGAAGCATTTGGATCACACTAGACTTTATTTCATATTGTACAGCTGCTACCTCAGGTAATCGAATGCAAGATGGGGAAGTGTAAATAGTGGGAGTAAAGTACTTCCTCAGGAGTTTGGATTGTTCTTCAGCCATCTTAAGAGGTGGGGATGATCCTAATGTTTTGATCTTAGCTCGAATGTTCCTAAGGGTTCGTTCTATTTCAGGGTCAAAAGGTAATAGGTTTCGTATGTTGGGGTATGTGGAGACCATTGGTGATGAAGAGAATTGAAGGAGAATCAATTCTGCATAGTTCTGTCTGGCGGACTGTCAGAGTCGACTCGAGCTACAGTCGAGTCGACTCGGGAACAGTCGAGTCGACTCGAGGCCTGTCGAGTCGACCCGGGAGGAGAAAAGCCGAAAAACCATGTTTCTGTCTGGACTGTCAGAGTCGACTCGAAGCATCGTCGAGTCGACTCGAGCCACAGTCGAGTCGACCCGAGATCGTGCCAGTTATACTGGAAGTTGTCCAGACGTGCCCGAGTCGACTCGAACTAAAGTCGAGTCGACTCGATCTCGCGGGAAATCATACGGAAGAGTTTCCTTTGGTGTTTTTGGTGGCGTTTCGACGGCTATGATCATCTGAAGGTCTTGAGACTATATATAGGACTCATAAGAGCCCTAGGGTAAGAGAGATTGCCGTATATTTGGGAGAGACTCTTGTTTGTGAGGCTAGGGTTCTAGAGAAGAAGAGGATTGGGATCCTACTTCTTGTGCAAAGGAAATTCTGTGTGAATCTCTTGTAGATCGGTCACTTGTGATCGTTCTGGTGTGTGCTATCTCTGTAATCTGTTCATCCTAGTTAAGATTTGGAGCGGTGGAGGACGTAGGCTACTTGTAGCCGAACCTCGTTACATCTTTGTGTTTGCTTTGCTATTTTCTTCCTTCTTCTTCCTTTGATCTTTGATAATCTGCTGCGGTGCTCAAGTGTTACCCTACTGATACCAGGGGTAATCTTTTGCCCTTCGCAGCGGAAGCGAAGTGGTGATCCTTGAGTCCGGTGTCGAGGGAGCGAGAGAGTGCTTATCCGTTTGTTCTCTCTTTGCTTGTCCGACGTCGGTGGCGGTGCCGGTGTGAGTGGGTTCCGGCGCGGGCGCTGACAACAAGTGGTATCAGAGCTATTGGTATTTTGCGATGGCGGATGAAGGAAAGTTGCGAATTGAGAAGTTCAATGGCACGAACTTCGGGTTTTGGAAGATGCAAATAGAGGATTACCTTTACCAGAAGGATCTCTATTTACCTCTTGGAGGTAGAGCGAAGAAACCAGAGAAGATGTCCGATGAAGACTGGGAGGTCCTCGATCGGAAGACGCTCGGCACCATTAGATTGTCACTTGCATCCCAAGTGGCCTTCAACATCAAAAACGAGAAGACGACAATGGAGTTGATGGCAATATTGTCGCGGATGTACGAGAAACCCTCAGCATCAAACAAGGTATTTCTCATGAAGAGGTTGTTTAATCTTCGTATGAAAAATGGCGGCAGCATAGCAGAATACCTCAACGAATTCAATGGACTCACGGCCCAGTTGGAGTCAGTGGAGATTAGTTTTGACGATGAGATTCGGGCATTGCTAATCCTCTCCGGATTGCCTGATAGCTGGGAGGGCCTGGTGATGGCGGTGAGCAACTCTTCGGCGACGGGGAAGTTGATCTTTGATGACGTTGTGGGAGTGCTTCTGAGTGAGGAAGCAAGAAGGAAATCTTCTGGAGCTATGGAGTCGTCTGGAAGTGTACTAAACACCTCTGACCGGGGAAGACAAAAGAAGGATGGTCGATTTCGAAGCGACTCGAAGTCGAGATCCAGCAGGTCTCGAGCACCTCAGAATAAAAGAGTGAAGTGCTGGAACTGCGGGAAGACAGGGCACTTTAGGAGGGACTGCAAATCTCCTAAAGGGAAGCAAGGCGACCACACCGAAGGAGTCAGCAAGGATCTGGCAAATCTTGCTGAAGACGGTGACATGGATGCCCTCGTTTTATCTTTATCTATCGGTGACAAGTCTTGGGTGATAGACTCGGGCGCGTCTTTCCATGCTACATCCATGAGAAGGGAGACTTCGGCAATGTCTACCTAGGGAATGGAGAGCCTTGCACCATACAAGGAAGGGGAAGCGCGGAAGTGAAGTTGATTTCTGGATCTTCACTTGAGCTTGAGGACGTACGGCACGTGCCTCAACTGCAGAGGAATCTGATTTCTGTTGGACAGTTGGCGAGCCAGGGGTACAAGACTACTTTCACAGCTGATCAGTGGAAGATATCCAAGGGTTCGTTGATGGTGGCTAGTGGCAAGAAGGTTGGGACACTTTATGTCGCCAACGGCACGGAGAACTCTATTGGAGTTGCTGCAGCAGATGTAGACGCCAAGTTATGGCATTGCAGACTTGGGCACATGAGTTATCAGGGACTGGAGGTGATGCACCAGTTGGAAAAGCTGCAGGGTCTCAGGAGTGTTGAGATGGACTTCTGTGAGGATTGTGTTATCGGAAAGCAGAAGCGTGTTTCATTCAACAAAGAAGGTAAACCTCGGAAGCAAGAAAAGCTAGATCTCGTGCACACGGACGTGTGGGGGCCTGCACCAGTTTCTTCCATTGGTGGATCTCAGTACTATGTTACTTTTATTGATGATGCTACCAGGAAGCTTTGGGTGTTCTTCTTGAAGCACAAGTCAGAGGTATTTGGGGTCTTCAAGAGATGGCAGACGATGGTAGAACTCGAGACAGGATAGAGGTTGAAATGCCTGAGATCGGACAACGGTGGTGAGTATTGTAGCAGGAAGTTTGAGGACTACTGTACAGATGCTGGGATCGTCAGGCAGAGGACAGTTCCAGGGACACCACAACAAAATGGAATTGCTGAAAGGATGAACAGAACAATTAATGAGCGTGCCAGGAGTATGAGGATACATGCTGGATTGCCACAGCAGTTTTGGGCGGAAGCAGTTAACACTGCTGCCTACTTGATCAACAGAGGGCCATCAAAGAAACTTGAATTTGGGATTCCTGAGGAAGCATGGACAGCGAAGAAGATTGATTTGGCGCACTTACGAGTATTCGGTTGTACTAGCTATGTCCATGTTGATTCCAGTCAAAGAAGCAAACTAGACGCCAAATCAAAGAAGTGCATTTTCGTTGGATACGGAGGTCAACTGTTTGGGTACCGGCTTTGGGATCCCGAACACAGGAAGATCATTCGTAGTAATGATGTGGTATTCAATGAAAAAATGCAGCAGAGCTATGAATCAGAAACAAAACCTGTTGAGCCGTGTTTTGTGGATCCTGAAGAGGTGTCTACAAATTCTGGTCATAAGACTCAGTCAGAGCAAGATCCTGAAGCATTGGCACCCCCTCCACAACTAAGAAGGTCCACTCATAGTACTCATGGGAAGCCTCCTCAAAGGTATGATGGGACTCTTAGTTATTTGCTGCTCACAGATAATGGCGAACCTGAATGCGTCACGGAGAAATTGGAGGTTGATACCAGGAAGGAGTGGGAGTTGGCCATGGATGATGAGATGAAGTCATTGGAGCAGAATCAAACGTGGGATTTGGTGGATCTGCCCAAGGGGAAGAAAGCACTGTCAAACAAATGGGTTTACAGGCTGAAGGAAGAGCAGGGTGGGAAGAAGCGGTACAAGGCCAGTCTGGTTGTAAAAGGATTTCAGCAGAAAGCAGGTATCGACTTCACAGAGATCTTTTCTCCTGTAGTCAAGATGAATTCTATTCGGGCGGTGCTGAGCATGGTGGCAGTAGAGGATCTTCACTTAGAGCAACTTGATGTGAAAACGGCCTTTCTCCACGGAGATCTCGATGAGGAGATATATATGCAGCAGCCGGAGGGATACATTGCAGCTGGCATGGGTGACTTAGTCTGCAAATTAAAGAAAAGCCTCTATGGTTTGAAACAGGCGCCCAGACAATGGTATCTCAAGTTCGATAGTTACATGCTTGAGATAGGATACAGGAGATGTCAGGAGGATCACTGTTGCTACTTTCGGGACTTCGGTACATCTTACATTATCTTGCTATTGTATGTTGATGACATGTTAGTTGCAGGAGCTAGCATGCATGAGATTGCAAAATTGAAGCTGAAGCTGTCAAGAAAATTTGCAATGAAGGATCTAGGAGCAGCGAAACAGATCCTTGGGATGCGGATCAGCAGAGATAGGTCTAAACATATCCTCAGACTATCTCAGGCGGAGTACATCAGCCGAGTACTCAGAAGATTCTGCATGGAGGGTGCCAAACCTGTTGGCACACCGCTGGGTGCCCACTTTAAGCTTTCAAAAGGGCAAAGTCCGAAGACGCGGGTGGAGGAGCTCAATATGTCAAAAATCCCGTATGCATCGGCGGTGGGGAGCTTGATGTACGCTATGGTGTGTACGAGACCAGACATTGCTCAAGCAGTGGGAGTTGTGAGTCGCTTTATGAGCTGCCCAGACTTGGAGCATTGGCGCGCGGTCAAATGAATACTAAGGTATCTGAGAGGCACTGAGCACATGTCATTGTGCTATGGAGGTTCTGAGATCCGGTTACAGGGCTCTGTGGACTCAGACATGGCAGGGGACTTGGACAGCAGGAGGAGCACGACAGGATACTTGTTCACCTTGGGCAGTGGAGCCGTCAGTTGGATTTCCAGGCTGCAACCAGTTGTTGCATTGTCGACTACGGAGGCGGAGTATGTGGCAGCACAGAGGCGTGCAAGGAACTAATATGGCTTCAAGGCTTGATGAAGGAGCTTGGGAAGGAGCAGAAGGATTGCATATTATATTCAGATAGTCAAAGTGCAATTCATCTGGCAAAGAATTCAGCTTTCCATTCAAGGACGAAGCATATTGACATACGGTACCACTTCGTGAGGTCATTGCTCGAGCAGGGACTCGTCAAGTTGGAGAAAATTCATACAAGTCAGAATCCTGCAGATATGTTGACGAAGGTCGTCACGGTGGAGAAGCTGAGGAGTTGTTCAGCTTCTGTTGGTCTTCATGCTTGAAGACGTTGAGGAGGCATCGTACCAACTTCACTAGGATGATCCAGTTTCAGTGGAAGCACAGAGTGGAACCAAGTAACAAGAGGATATACCCAAGGTCTCCAAGTGGGAGATTGTTGGGGTATGTGGAGACCATTGGTGATGAATAGAATTGAAGGAGAATCAATTCTGCATAGTTCTGTCTGGCGGACTGTCAGAGTCGACTCGAGCTACAGTCGAGTCGACTCGGGAACAGTCGAGTCGACTCGAGGCCTGTCGAGTCGATCCGGAAGGAGAAAAGCCGAAAAATCATGTTTCTGTCTGGACTGTCAGAGTCGACTCGAGCTACAGTCGAGTCGACTCGAAGCATCGTCGAGTCGACTCGAGCCACAGTCGAGTCGACCCAAGATCATGCCAGTTATACTGGAAGTTGTCCAGACGTGCCCGAGTCAACTCGAACTAAAGTCGAGTCGACTCGAGCTTGCGGGAAATCATACGGACGAGTTTTCTTTGGTGTTTTTGGTGGCATTTCGACGGCTATGATCATCTTAAGGTCTTGAGACTATATATAGGACTCATAAGAGCCCTAGGGTGAGAGAGATTGCCGTATATTTGAGAGAGACTCTTGTTTGTGAGGCTAGGGTTCTAGAGAAGAAGAGGATTGGGATCCTACTTCTTGTGCAAAGGGAATTCTGTGTGAATCTCTTGTAGATCGATCACTTGTGATCGTTCTGGTGTGTGCTATCTCTGTAATCTGTTCATCCTAGTTGAGATTTGGAGCGGTGGAGGACGTAGGCTACTTGTAGCCGAACCTCGTTACATCTTTGTGTTTGCTTTGCTATTTTCTTCCTTCTTCTTCCTTTGATCTTTGATAATCTGCTGCGGTGCTCAAGTGTTTTACCCTACTGATACCAGGGGTAATCTTTTGCCCTTCGCAGCGGAAGCGAAGTGGTGATCCTTGAGTCCGGTGTCGAGGGAACGAGAGAGTGCTTATCCGTTTGTTCTCTCTTTGCTTGTCCGATGTCGGTGGCGGTGCCGGTGTGAGTGGGTTCCGGCGCGGGCGCTGACAACATCATACTCTAGAACGACTACCGTGCATACACTAGTACTCGATCAATCAAGCATGCAATAAAAGAGAAAAGCATATCAATCCTAGTCTTTGTCCTAAAATCACTAGACAGCTCCTAACTGGTTTGAAGAGGGCACCTAAGCCTCCAATCCGGTCTAATGAACCGAGTTGACCAGGTAAGCTCCCAGGTAAGTGGAGGGGTCACGATGCGTTCGCAAAGGTCCCACTTAAAACCCACTTGCCTCGAACAGATGAACTGTCTCCCTTATAGGGACAAAGCTTGCCTAGACATCAACTAAGCCACAGAGCAAAATTGGTGCAACTTTCGGTGATCTTCGTCCTATTGAGCTCGACTGTCCCTAGGAGCCAACGTCTAATTGATTTTAATTAAAGTGACACTATGTGAGATTGAGTTTACCTAAGTTGGGCAAGAATCCGGTGATGAAATCCGGCTCTTATCTTGTTGGGGTGATTGCCCTTACTATGTGCGGATTAATTTGTGTATGTGTATCAAACATGCATTCACACTTTTGCTGAAATTAAAATCAAACAATCACCACAAAATTTCAATCTAATAATAAATTTAAACAAGAAAGGTTTAGAGGTTACCAAAGAAAATTTTTCCAGCAATTTAAATTTTTTTAAGCAAACCTCAAATGCATTCCTTTTTGATAGCCCAGATCTCCTCTTCGATTCCTGATCAAATAAGACCAAAAGAAAAATTAAAAAAAAATAGTAGAAGAGAAAAAGGAGATAAAAAAAGTAACAATAATAGAAAATAATTTTTTTTATTTTATTTTAGATATATATATATATATATATTTTTGAATGTTTTTTTAACTAATTAATTTTTTTTTCAATGATAGGAAAAATAACTATACTAGCAATCTCCGGCAACGGCGCCAAAAATTGATCGGTTATTTCAATTTCAAAAATAAACCACGCAATAGCACGTATCCTGTAGAATAGTGATTACGGGTGTCGGTCCACAGGAATTGGAGACAAGTTATTTTTTCTAATTAAATAATTACTTCAAAGGGGATAAGCTAGAGTAAATGATAAAAACTAAGAATTAATATGGGTGTAGTAGTATGAATTATCTATGGAGAGAGGTGTTTAGGGCTAGATTCCACCGATAGATTTATATCCGTGACGCTTTCAATGATTGAGTTGTATGTAAGACTTGATTGCTTCCGACTACAAGCCAAAGCAATCACAAAAGAAAATTATAACTAATTTCCAGCATGAATCATCTAAGTCTAGCACAAACCATCTACTCCGCATGACCTGTCTAACCTAGCATGATGCATCTGATCATTAAGTCATTAAACATGAAATCGATGTCACATGAATATCTCCTCCAAACCACAGGTGTTGGATTCGATGAAATAGATCAATCTATGTAAAATATTTTATGCAAGATAAATGATTCACATAAATTGGATAAATCATAAGATCAATTGATAAATTCTTCATCATGCAATCATCTTACAATACAAACTCAAATCAATAAAAATGAAACGAATACTCCTCTATGGCTTCATCAAACCCCTAAACCGAGGCTTAGCTGCTCATGGTGGCCGGAAGTCCTCCCATCTTCATAAAAAAATTGCTCCTCACTCCCTTCCGCTCCCAGCCTCTCTCTCTTTTTTTATTTTATTTTATTTCTTCATCTCCCGAACAGAGCCTCCTCTGTTCTTCAAAATCGAGCTCCCCCCCTCTCACCGATGGCCACCCTCCTCCTTTTATAGCCGTCCGGCGCACGCGAAGAGAGGGAAGAAGGAATCACGGCGGCTGATTCCGGGGCGTGGTGCCGGGATGCAGATCGCGGGAGAGGAGGAAGAGGCGCCGCGGGATCCGGTCGGTGATGGCGGAGAGAGGTGCCGACTGATGAAGTGGCGGAGGATCTGGTCGCTCCGGATGCACCACGGGCGGAAGACGGGGCGACGATGCTGGGATCTCGACGCGGTTGGGTCGCTGATCTTGGAGGAGAAGACGCCGCACACGGTTGATGGCGGAGGATCCGGGGACGACGATGACGTTGGGGCGTTCGGCTGGGACGAGCTCCTTTGATCGCGCGGGGGAGGATTGCATCGCGGGAGAGGAGGAAGAGGCACCGCGGGATCCGGTCGGTGATGGCGGAGAGAGGTGGCCGACTGCGGGAGGAAGAAGATAAACAGTGGATTCCCAATTTTTTTATTTTTTATTTTTTATTTATTTATTATGTATTATTTTTTTTTTCTCTAACACTGTTCACATGAACAGTGTTTTCACGAACACTGTTCATATGAACAGTGTTTTCGGCATTTTGGTTTTTTTTTTTTAACACTGTTCTTATGAACAATGTTTGAACTGGACACTGTTCATATGAACAGTGAATCATGAATATTTAGTTATTATTATTATTATAAATTTTATATGAAGGCAGATAACGAATTGGTTGGGAATTGACTTTGGGTTTGAGGTGGGTCATGATGGTTGACTTGTCCTTGAGCCCATTGTCATTTAAATTTAATTCTTGCTAAGCTGCTTCAGATCGAACTCGACCAGACAAGACTAAAAACCGGACCGTGACCTAATAAAAAGGGTTAATCAAACCTTTGCCCCATACATAATTAATTATAACTTTCGATCGAATCAGGACCAAAACCCATTTAATTATAACCTTAGCTTGATTACAACTCCATCAGGTTACCAAATCGGGTCAACACAATCTCCTCCTTATATGTTTTCATGAAAGATTATAACCAGGAGAGAGACAAGTTTAGAGTCTGTTTTGAGAAAAGAATTATTTACCTCTTACCATATTTTAAATTCATTTCAATGTTTATTTAATTTTATGGTAAAATATATATTTATCAGTTTAAAAACATTGATAAGTGCTATGGAAAGATAACTAAATCAAAGATTATTAAGCACTTATCATCGACAAGGACAGACCTCTGAGGTCGGGAATTCTCCAGGTCGGAGGTTTTGAGGTCGGACGTTCCGAGGTCGGGCGCCGACCCCGGTCGTCCAGGGTCGGCAGCCATGCGGCCTTCTAGAGGCGGGGTTACTATACTACTGGGGAAAACTGTATTCCCCCAACAACAAGAATAAAAATCATATAGGGCTGGCACTATAGAAACACATCTTCTACAAAATCAAAAAGTAAAATAGAAAAAAAAAATTTTACTAACGGAGTCCATTGATCTCCTAATTTATATAAAAAAAAATTGTACGTGTCAAGGTAGACCATTCATGAAGAAAGACCGTATCCTTTCTTTTTCATCAAGCTTCTCCTATTCTCTTCCTCGTCAATCCATCTCTCCCAACCGCAAGGTCTTTCTTCTTCTCCGAAGTATCTTCTCTCTTCCTTCTAAAAACTATGTATCGATTTATCTAAAAATATGTATTAAAATGTTAGATGACTATTTTGCTATGTGTGTATCAGCTGGCTATGTAGTATATACTAGTGAATACCATATTCTGAAAACCATGTATTGATTTACTTGAACGCATATATTGGGTTGTTGCTGGGTGTGTATCGAAAAAGCTAAAAATATGTATCAGAAAAATGATGAGTGTATCACTTGACCATGTAATATGTACTGGTCAGCGCGGACTTGAAAGGGGTGAGCGGGTAAGCAGGTGCATCAAGATTCGTGCATCTGGTGGGAGTCTCGGGAGAGTTTCGTCGAACGGGTTCTGGGTGAGGAACATGGCCGAACTCAGAGTTGGATTAATGTCGGAGTCGGTGCTGAGGAGGATAGGTGGGTGTGCGGCGGAACGTCCCTCATGGGTGGAGGTGGCGAAAGGTGCACCGAAGCAGCCCGTGTGAACGAATCACCAAATCTCGGCTCATGAGTTGGAGGTGCTGAAGAGCCGTTTCACTGAGGTGTTGGAGGTGCCGGAGGAAGAGCTGGAGGGGACTAGATCAGAATGGAGGAGCACTACGATACTTGTGCGAAGCTTGGGGAAGAGCGTTCTGATGGATTGGGTGGCAAAAGAAATCCGTCCGGTGGGAAGATTGGAATACAATGTCGAGTGTCTTATGTTGATGTACGATGTTATGGCCATCAGGTTTGCGAACGAGGGGGATCGGGAAGTGGCATTACTGAATGGCCCTTGGACGGTAACCGGGCAGATGCTTGCCATGGAACAGTGGCACCCCAACTTTGTTCCGGGGGCAAGCGGTGTCGGCAGGGTGGTTGTATCGCTCTGTTTGCCTGGGCTACCATTGGACTACTGGAAGAGGTCGACCATCTTTCGGATAGTTGGGAAGGCCGGCAACCCTCTAGTCATGGACGGATTCACGAAGCAGGGCAGGTGTTACAGATTTGCTAGGGTGAAAATCGAGTTGGACTGCTCGGCCCCCCTCACTTCGGGGATCTGTGTGAAGGGCAAAATGGAGGGAGCAGGAGAGGAGTTTTGGCAGGGTTTCATCTATGAAAACATGCCAACCCCTTGTTCCAAATGTGGGTGGATCGGCCACTCGGTGATGGAGTGCATTGTTTCTTCCCAACACTCCTACGTGAAAGTGGTAACTCCGTTACCTCTTTCACTCCTCTAGAACACGGAATTTCAGAATTCTGTGTTCCGTTCGCTAGGTTAGTTAGGAGCTCGCTAACTAACCTAGCTCACTAGACAGTGGCGGAAGAGGAGGAGGTACGTGAGGAAGGGACTGATGAGGTCAGAGAGGATCCTCTTGGAGCTTTGGGGGAATAGGCAATTTATGGGCCATGGATGGTCACAAATCGCATTTGGCACTGGCGGGCAGTCAAGAGTCAAGACGACAAGTCGACGAAAGCAATTGACCGGGTCAAGGACGGGGCAAGGTACGGAGCCAAAACCCCTAAGCCCTGGTCCGAAATCCTCGAAAGCTTGGCCGGAGAATGAAGCCATAGGGGTGGACCTCGCCCGTAGTCCCCTTCTCCTGCCTCTCTAGTCGACCTCGATGGATGACAGAAGCCATCTAAGGTCGCTCGGCGGAAGTCACCGGAGAAGGAGGGGATGGGAGCAGTTTCCGGCACGACCAGGGCTGGGCCAAGTCAACTCGGCAATGGGTTTGTAACAAGGGTCGAGTCGGACAAAGCTAACCCACCGTCAAGACCGGGCTAGAATAACCCAACACTAGGTCAGGTTGTGGTAGGGCCCAGGCCTGTTATGGAGCAGCAGTTGGGAGGACCAGGCCCAAGCCTGCTTAAGCGGGCCTGAAGCCCTGCTAAGCCCCAACAGGTTGCAGGAGTGGATGAAGGTGGTTCGGCTCAGCCAGATGGGTTTAAGGTCCCTGTAATTGAGAAGAAGGGGTGGCCGGAGGGGAATGCCCGACGGAGGAGCAGAAGCTCACCTCCGCCCCTCGCGATGGTGCGTGGCCGGCCCCCAAGGGTGGATTTGGAGTCCGATGGTGCCAGAGATGGGAACCAGTTTGGAGGCCCAGAGAGGTCTGGAAGGAGGTTGACGAGGGTTCTCTCAGCAGCCACCGGGTTGTTGGAGATAGAACAGGCGGTAACGTCTGCGGATGCACCTGATGAGGCGGCGGTTGTATGGCAGGTTACTTATGAGGCCATCAACGACCATGGCACCGACAAGGAGGAGCTGCTCTAAACTAGGTCACTGGATGATATGGGGGCTAAACCATGCCATATGGCACAGTTGAATACTCGCGGATCATCCTCGGCTACACTGGATTCTGTGATGCACTTGCCTGGGGATGTTAGTCACGGGAGTAGGGGATACCATGTTGGAGGATAGGAAGGAGGACCGGTGGCCTCAGGTGAAGCTCCTGTGGACCCAACGTGCTGGATGGCACAGGTGAACAGTGGGAATCATCCTCAAATTTTATTTTAGTTGATGGCTTCGGCGAAGGGAATGAATCCCAATGAGCTTTTGGAGGGTGGTGACTTGGTGAATGGTAGTGAATTGGTTTTGGAGGAAAGCCATGGTAGTGGCCCAGGGGTGCGGGCCGTGCCAACTCTCCATGTGTACCATAAAGATTCTTCTTTGGAATAGTCGGGGTGTAGGAAAGCCCTTCTTTGCTCCAGTGTTTCGTAGGTTGGTGCATCAGTACAATCCGGATATTTACATGCTATTTGAGACCCGACGATCCGGGAGGAGCCTTCAGAAGGCTAGGAGGGCAGTTTTGAGGTCTTAGGGGTTTTATGCAGTCGAATCTTAAGGCTTGTCGGGAGACATTATTGTTACATGGGCTCAAAGAGGTTGCAAATTGGATGTGTTCAATGTATGCAACCAAGAGGTGGTTTTCGTGATCTCGGAGGATAATCGAAGCCCGTGGGTCCTTGCAGGTATATATGCCAGTACAAACTTTAGAGAGCGGCGGGTGTTGTGGGAGGAGGGTTCTCAGCTGATCAATCAGGGTTACCCCATGTTACTGACAGGTGATTTCAATTGCATTGTTGATCCCCAGGAGAAGATGGGAGAGAAGGCCTTCACTTATAAGAGGGAGATAAGGAAGTTTCAGGACTTCAGCATGTCGAATGGTCTGATAGATTTGGGCTTCTCGGGTTTGAGGTTCACATGGTGCAATAATCAACAAGGGCGAGCCTGAGTGTGCGAGAGATTAGACAAAGCCTACGCTACAGCTGGGTGGATCCAGTGTTTTTCTGATCATCACATCAGCCACTTGCCGAGGATTACGTTGGATCACAGTCCATTGCTAATTAGCACTAATGTCCTTATTCTAGTTCATTCCCCCTTTAGATTTGAGAAGTTCTGGTTATGTTACCCACGGTCCTGGAAGATAGTGAGGGAGGCATGGGGCGCACTTGTTATGGGGGATGCTATGTATCGAGTGTCTCGTAGGTTGGAACTGACGAGGAGAAGGTTGCGGCGGTGGAACCGTGAGGAGGTGGGAAACATTTTCAGGAGGATTGAGGAGTTTGAAGAGGCCATCGTCAGGTTGCAGTCCCAGGAGGTTGGGGGGGAAGCTGTCGGATGTAGAGTTGGGAGAGCTCAGGTCACTGTTAGCGCTGCATGATTCTCTTCTTAGACGGCAGAAGACCTTCTGGAGACAGAAGTCGAGAGTACAGTGGATCTGGAAGGAGGATAGGAATACCAGATTCTTCCATCAGGCGGCAGTGATCAGGAGACACCAAAACGTAATCAAAGCCATTAGGAATGAGGATGGGCAGTTACTGGAGGACCTGATATGATTCGGAGGGTTGTTTCTTCAGGGTTAGGTGGATTGAGCAGTTATGGAGTGGGAGCCTAGCGGACATTCCGATTTCATTGGTTGGAGTATCGAAGGACACTGCAGCACTGATCACACCGATTTCGGAGAGGAAGATTCGGGAAGTGGTGTGGTCCCTCGAGGGGGACAAGGCTTCGGGGCCAGATTGATTTCCACCGTTTTTCTTTCGAAGGTACTGGATGATAGTTGGACAGGATGTGACGGCGGCCATATAGCAGTATATCAATACAACCGTGATGTCTACAGATTGGCAGAGGACCTTTGTCACCCTGATACCGAAGCAACAGGATACTTCCGAGCCAGGTCACTTTCGTCCGATTAGCTTGTGTACCATCTTATACAAGGCTACAATGAAGGTACTCGCAGCCAGGTTGAGGGACATTCTTCTGAGGCTTATCAGTCCAGAGCAGGGGGCCTTTATGAGGGGGCAGAGCATTTCAGATAATATTCTTATTGCCCAGGAGCTCATGTTTGACCTTGGTAGGGCTTCGAGTAGGAGGAGCATGATGGGGATCAAGCTTGGTATGGAGAGGGCCTACGACAGAATGAGATGGAACTTTGTGTAGCAGTCCTTGCAGGAGTTTGGTTTTTACGAGACATGGATTAGATGGGTTATGGGTTGTGTTAGAGCTCTTTCCTTCACCATTTTGGTGAATGGATTGCCATCCCGTTTCTTCGAGTCCTCTGGAGGGCTGCGACATGGCTGCCCCCTCTCTCACTGTTGTTCATTATCTGTGCAGATGCACTTTCTAGAGCATGTGGTGCTCACCCTGGAGTTGGAGGTCTATAGGCTAGTGTCAGGTGCTTCTTCAATTTCTCATCTGCTCTTCGCTAATGATTGTTTATTGCTAGCCCGGTCGACTAGGCAGGCTACTCGAGTTATCTGCAGGATTCTTCGAGGCTATTGTGCAATGTCTGGTCAACGGGTCAATCTATCCAAGTCTGCTTCAGCCCGAAGATCAGACCGGCTGTGAAGACCTCCATTTTGGAGATTTTGGGGGTGGGCGAGCAGGAGGGTACGCTGAGGTAATTGGGAGTGCCGCTCTCCTGTTAGCGTTTGCGTAGCAAGGACCGTTCCTTTCTTGAGCTCAGTATCAGGCATAGGTTGGAGGGTTGGCAAGTACATTCACTCTCCATGATGGATAGGATCATCCTGGTTCAGTCAGTTCTCTCTTCGATCCCTATCTATTTAATGTCCAACACTCTCATCCCAGTAGCGGTTGTGAGGACTTTGGAGCAGTTCTTTAGGAATTTTATCTAGGGGAGGGGCAGAGATAGAGGTGGCATTCATCTGCTGGCGTGGAAGGTTGTTTGTCAGTCGACCAGGTATGGGGGCTTAGGGTGCCGTCCTTGGTGGTGAGACAAGAGGTATTAGCGGCACGACACGCCGTTAGAGTGGTGCTGGAGCCTGATAGCATGTGGAGCCTGGCCATCACCACTCATCAGTCTGGAGGGAGATCTGTGCTAGAGCTATGCTAGTGCTTCCGGAGATCAGATGGGCTATTGGCGATGGACGATCCATCGATGTATTGGAGGATAATTGGGTGACCGAGCAGCCGATCAGTAGGATGCCGACTATGGTGGATACGTCGAGGTTAGCTGGTTATAGGGTTAGCGACCTGATGGAGTCTTATGGGGGTCACTGGAGGGAGGGATTGATTCAGGAGGCTTTTGGAGAGCAACTGGCAGAGATGGTCTTGGCTCTTCCGATCTTTACTCGGGAGAGCCCGGATAGGCTTGTTTGGGTGTCGACAAGGCGATCGCAAGTGCGCGCCAGGGATCTTCATGTGCTGTTGAGTAGAGAGCCAGTTTGGTAGATAAAGGGAGGATGGATTTGGAGGATGCAGATTCACCCACATGTGGTGCTCTTCGTTTAGAAGGTGGCATGGGACTGCTTACCGATTAGGAGCATGTTAGCCAGGCGAGGGGTGAGGATCATCCAGTGTTGTGAGGTGTGCACGGATATAGAGGAGACTATTGATCATGCCCTCTTACGGTGCCCCAGAGCTAGGAAGATATGGAGTAGGTCACCTGATGTTCTGCCCTACTCAGTCATGTTGACATAGGATTGGATTCATCGGCTGAGAGGCCAGGGATATGAGGCAGGGATCCAACGGGCATATTTGGCTTATGATATATAGTTGGACAGAAATGCCGACCTGTTTGAGGGCAGATGGTTATCTCCGAGGATGGTGGTGAACAGAGCTATGCTTCATGCAAGGGAGGTCACTGAGGTTGCCGTTATGTTCTCTTTCGGGATGGCCAGGAATATCTGGGGTTTTCTTTCTGCTGTTTCAGCGCCCAGGTTCGTCCTTGTTTCTTGGGTGCCCTTACCTCTTAGCTATCTCAAAGTGAACTTTGATGGTAGTATGTCGGCGGACGGGATGTCTAAAGGTGCTGGTTTTGTGATCAGAGACCATCATGACAGGATGATAACAGCGGGTAGTCGTCGCATGCCTGGACTTACTATAGTTGGAGCTGAGCTGCCGGCAGCTTGGGAGGGTATCTCTTATGCGAGGCGGGTACTCGGTGCTGAGTGGGTATGCCTCGAGGGAGACTCCTCTGTGGTGATCGACTGGGTTCGGGGAGTGGACAGATTTAGTGATGGTCACCCTCTTATCCGCGACACTCGCAGACTGGCTTAGGACCTAAGGTACTTACAGGCATTACATGTGTTTCGAGAGGCGAATAGCGCAGTAGACTGGGTCGCCTCATTTGTTGCTCAACACTCCGGAAAGATCATCTCGATATCCGTAGGAGACATACCTTCTACTTTGTACTCTTTACTATCTTTTGATTTAGCAGGATGTACTCACATTAGAGCTATATGAATTGTTGTTTTCATCAAAAAAAATATATGTACGGGTCAGCATCATATTATGGAAACTGTATATCGATTTATCTGGAGATATATATTAGAATGTTGGATGACTATTGTTGGGGAAATACAAGTCCCCCCAAAGCACGTGAGCACATCGCCAGCACGTGATCAAAAGCACCCGACCTCGGAAGCGCCCTACCTCGGACGCCCGACCAGGCGCCCGACCTCAGACGCTCGACCTCAAAACGCCCGACCTGGCGCCCGACCGGGCACCCGACCTGGAAGCTCTCGATCTCGAAAGCCCGACCTCACCATCCACCCACCGCGGTCACATCCTTCTGCAGCTCGACCAGAGACCATCCCCTGCTACCGCCGCTAACAATTAATGCGCATGGTCTCTGCAAACCTCCGGCTTACTCAACAATTAATGCGTATGGTCTCTGTAGACCTCCGGCTCACTCAACAATTAATACGCATGGCTCCTGCTATCTAAGGATCTCAAGTTCTCCACGGCAAATCTGCTCAGCTGCGTCTGATCAGCCATGACAACTCCTTGGCCCCGGCCCGATCTCCTACGGCAAGACGTTAATTCACACGATCGTGCATTAATTCATACGACATGCTCAATCATACAGAAACTCCGCCCCGTCATATCACATGTAACCCGGTACCCCTCTATAAAAGGGGAACCCCCCCTAGAGGGGGCTGGACGCTGAAACTCTAGGCATATACCTCTTATACATTTGCCCCCTCTGACTTAGGCATCGGAGGGCCGGCGCCGGAAACCCCGGCCACCGGCTTTTTGCAGGCCCCACGGAGGATGCCGCCCGCCGACGGATCGCCGCCCACCAGTTCTCATCGGAGCTCCACCCTCTTAGCCGACGGCCGCCCCCGGGTCCAATTTCCAGCAACAACTATATTACTTTGTGTGTATTTACTACTCATCTATTTGTATTAGTGAACACCATATTGTAGAAATTATATATCGATTTTTTTGGAGGTATGTATTAGGTTGCTACTTTGTATGTATCAAAGAAGTTTACAGTATATGTCAGGAAGCCGATGAGTATGTATCACTTGACAAGTAAAAAAGAGAATATGTCGGCCTTTCCTCACGTATGGTCATTATTAGCGCATGAATTTTTTTTCTTTAAGTCATAGAATTAACAGATTCTGTTAGTAAAAAAAATTCTATCTTTATTTGATTTTGGGGTTTTCTATTTAAGATGGGTGCTAGAGAAAATGTAGATCTACTATGGTGCTCTCCCCATATGATTTTTGTTCATATCAGAGAGGGTAATATGGAAGTCATGACAACAAAACCAGACTTCTCTCTATCACTCACATAAGGAGTCATGACTACTTGTCGTGTTTTGTAGGCAATAAAACGATCAAGTTAGGTTGTATGAAAAAAAAATCAAGTTAAGCATGCGAGCAGCCTGGGCGGGCGTGCGCCTGGGCGGTTCCGGAGGCAGAGCTTCGAGCAGCTTGGGCGGGCGTGCGCCATGCGAGGATGATCCTGCGAGCCAGGTCGATCATTTTGGAGGGCGACTCCACCACGGTCATCGGATGGATTCGGAGGGGGGCGACGGGTGATGGTACAGACCACCCTTTGATCCGCGACATAGGGAGCATGATGGGAGATGAGCGAGCCTTCCAGGCTCAACATGTATTTAGATAAGCTAATGGGGCAGCCGACTGGGTGGCGGCCCATGCGGCTCATCACTCAGGGTATACCCTTTGGTCGGGGGAGGAGGAGCTGCCACATGCGCTCCGCGAGTTGCTTTATTTTGATTTTCTTGGATGTATTCGTACACGTATTGTATGAAATACCCGTTTTCAGCAAAAAAAAAAAAAAAAAATCAAGTTAAGCATGCGATGGGCAATTTTTTGGCCTATTGAGAATTATTATTTGTCTATACTAAAGTTTTATTTAGTTATCCCATCTAAAATAAATATTTTTTTATATTTTTATCCTTTGATAGTTATTTTATCTTTTAGTGGATATTGGCTTTTAAATTTAGATGGAATCAATATCCCACCTATGTGGTCCTCTATTTAAAGTAGTCTTTCTTTGGATGGTGTATAAATAGAGAAAGGAGAGATTGAAAATGTCCTCCCCGGTGAGGCAAGAGAGTGTTTTCTTATACCAGCTCCATTTTTAAATAAAATATTCTTTTCTTTCTTCCAAATTTTTTTTCAACATCTTTGTCATATTATTTATGTTTTTTAGTATTTGTTCTAGATCTTAGACTAGCAAGATTGACCTACTTTAGATAGCATGCCATTCTACGGAGCCTCTATATTTTCAGGTTTCTCTTTTATTATTCTTTTTCTATTGAGATGGTGGAAAAAGAGAAAGCACTTGATGCTACCGCCCATTATAAATAAAGGAACGAAAAAGAAATGTGTGAATACACAGCAAAAAGCTTGATCAGTTACGTTGCATGGTTGGGTTCTCTTAAGGGCTCGTTTGGTTCGCGGGAAAAGAAGGGAAAAAAGTGTGGTCAACGAAAAAGTAATGAGATGCCTCTTGTTTGGTTGGAGTTTTCAAAGAAGAGAGAAGGGAAAGTTATATTCCTATGGGAATGTGTTCCCACATTTCATGGAAAAGTCTTTCCCATGAGAAACATGGGAAAGTTACTTTCCCATGAGGCGGGAATCACTCTATTTTTACTTTTTCCCAAAAAGTCCTTTCAGCATTAAAGAAACATTAAAGAGGCATTAAAAACCTAATTTTTATTAAGGGTATAATAGGAATTATATATAACTTTCCTAGGAAAGTGGATGGCCAACCAAACATAAGCACCTTGGAAATTTGTCACTTTCCCATGGTCAACCAAACATGCCAAAAGTACTTTCCTAGGCATCCTCTTCCTAGGAATTTATTTTCCAGGAATCATATTCCTAGAAAGGAAAATGCTTTCCGCGAACCAAACGAGCCCTAAGTTATAAATGACATTAGAATGGTTGGTGTAAGAACCCATGTTTTTTTAAGTTGGACCTGGACTGGCCTGGATTGACCTAGGTTGGCCATTGGGCCACACGCATGCAGTGCACATGGCAAGGAGGATGGAAGTCTTCCTCATCTCCATTTCAGTCGAACACCAGAAACCTTAGGGCTGTGAAATTCGAGCAAAGCCCTAGGGCTCCTCTATGAAAAGAAGATCATCCTCTTCTCCTTCGGCATTCTACCCTAAAGCCATCCTCTATCATCATCGATTTCCATATTTTTTTCTGCATAGATATTCTTAGATTTTCCTCTGAGAAGAATTATTGGGCCGCCCCTTTGCCTCTCCGGACCAAGGTAATCGACCATACACTTTACCCTTCCTCTTTTCCCATCTCATGGTCATCATTCCACCTTGTTTTGAGCCAGCAAGCTGCTGAAATAGCATTCGAAGCCGGGGTACCATGTTTCGGTTCCTTTTTCTGGACCAAAGGTTTGTGGGGGATAGATTCAGAGGACTCAATTATAGATTCTTGGTGAACCCCAGTAGAAAGTTTCAGGCAGTTGTTTTTCATTTTATGATTTTTATTCTAACATTGGATTTGGATCTGCATGAGAACAATCCTATAAGCAAATGGACGTTGAAGAGGGTACTATGCATCCCGATTTGTAGATCGCGATGTAAACAAATGACTAGTCTATCTAGATAAATATTTTACATATATATATATATAATCAAGATAAGTAAGATGTAAAAATTTTCCTATGATGATTTTTTTTATTAAACTATATTTTGATCATATATGCCTGTGATTGTTAGTGTCATAGAAGCGTATATTAATATAATAGATATTTGCATAATTAGGCTAATGAATATGGTGCTTTAGTAATCAGGATATATAGATTGCTCTATGGGCGAAAAATAAAAATATGATACTTATCGATTGCTTCGTACATGACTCTCATCGATTGCCCTATCACGTGCAGAAAATGTGACTATAGTTAGACTAAAACTAAAAAATAAAAGAATTGTGTTGCTGGAAATTGGACCCGGGGGTCGCCGCGAAGCCAGGGGAGGAGGAGCTCCGCCGCCTGAGAGGGGGGACGGCGGGGCGTCGGCCGGCCGCGTCCTCCGCTGGGGCGTGGAAGAGAGCAAAGAGGGGTGGTGCGTCCAGTCCTGTCCTGCAAAAAAGAGTGTTCGCCGGAGCTCCTCCTCCTCGGTTCGCGGCCGCCCCCGGATCCAATTTCCAGCAACAGTTGGCGCTAGAGGAAGGGCCCGAGTTCGCTGCCATGAAGCTAAGAAGCAAAGGGGCTTCCAATGCCTCTCGACGTCCTCCACCCAGTCCTGAGCATTCCGTCCGGAACTCACCACCTCCGGCCGAGTCAACCCCTCAAGTTCGGCCGGAGCAGTTTGATACCTTGGTGCAACAAGTGTAACCCTTGGCTACCGCTGTCCAAAGCTTGCAACCCAGGGGCATCCCAACGGCACCGCCTCCTCCGGCTCCAGCTCAACCGGAGCCTCCTACAAGCGGACTTCCCCTTCGAGGTCAGGACTCCCAAGTCCAGGCCTCCCTCTGGAGAGAGCACCCAGCCAGAGGCTACGGAGGCTGGCCACAGCCTTCAGAAGCTGAGTCGGTTCCAGGGCAACCTGCGCTCGAACGAACCGCTGCAGCGATCCTCCAGAATGATGAACTCGACAAGAAGGTCGAGAAGCTGGAGCGCCAAATCCAGGCACTCCACGGGAGAAAATCAGGACGTGATAACGACTTTGAGTTCACTACGAAGTCATCCTTCTCCCCGGAGATCGAAGATGAATCGGTCCCACTACGGTTCAAGATGCCCCAGGTGGAGCCCTACAACGGCAAGGCTGATCCCCTTGACCACCTGGAGAGTTACCGGGTCTTAATGGCCCTACAAGGAGCCTCGGAGGCCATGATGTGCAAAGCTTTTCCGGCGACACTCCGAGGGCCAGCCCGACTTTGGTTCACCGGGCTGAAGCCGAGTACTGTCTCTTCCTTTGAGCAGCTCGGCAGACAATTTGCTGGCAACTTTGCCGCCAGCCAGCCCCAACGGCGGACATCCGACTCCCTCCTTGATATCAAACAAAAGGAGGGAGAATCCTTCAAGGAGTACTTGGACCGGTTCACCGCCGCAATATGGGAGGTCCGGGAGCTTGACCAGTCAATCGCCATGTCGGCGTTGAAGACTGGAGCCCGGTCCTACAGATTCCTCTTCTCGATCGAGAAGAATTTTCCCACGGACCTCACCGAAATGTTCGCTCGGGCGCGGAAGTATGCCAAGGCAGAAGAAGCCGTGGCGGTTAGGCGGGGCGGGACCGAGCAGAACCCCAAGAAGAGACGTCGCGAGGAGCGCGGCCAGCCCAGAAGCCCGTCTCCACGACGAGCTAAGAATCCGCCCCGCCCGAAGAGTCCACCCCGGTTGAGAGGACCGCCACAGCAGAGGTCACCACTCCGCCCGAGGTTCCCACTGCAGGCCCGTGCACCCGAAGGGAGGTATGAAAAGTATACTCCCCTCAATGCTCCTCGGGCTGAAATCCTCATGGAGATTGAGAGTCGGGATTGCATCCGGCTCCCACCTCCGAAGCCAGACACCAGAATCCGGCGTGATCTCCGGAAGTATTGCCGTTTCCACCGGAATCACGGCCATGATACCGAGGATTGTTATCAGCTCCGAAATGAGATCGAAGCACTCATTCGCCGAGGGGTGCTCGATCGGTTTGTGCAAGGCCGGCGTGAAGAAAAGAAGCCAGCCGAAGGAGCAGCACAGCCTGAAGGGTCAAATGCCAACAGGCCCATCGCCGGCGTCATCAACACTATCCGAGGCGGGACCTCGGCTGGGGAAGCCTCAGGGGAAGAAGCCTCCTCGAAGCGCCTGCGCACCTCTGAAGCCATCTCCTTCTCAGATGATGATCTAGAGGGAGTCGAAACTCCCCATGATGATGCCGTGGTCATCTCCATGATCATAAATAAATTTGATGTAAAACGCATCCTGGTTGATAATGGAAGCTCGGCGAATGTTTTGTATTTTGGTGCTTATTCTAAAATGGAGATGACAAAAAAACAGCTACGGAGGATGAATGCTCCGCTAGTTGGATTCACTGGGGATTCAGTTCCAGTAGAGGGCGAGATCGACCTTCTGGTCACAGCCGGGCTCGCCCCTCGTGAAAGTACCGTGGGTATGAGCTTCCTTGTAATACGCCTGCCCTCGGTTTACAACGCCATCCTCGGAAGGCCAGGACTCAACGCCCTTCGAGCAGTGGTCTCAACTCACCACCTGCTGATGCGATTCCCTACCAGCCAGGGAGTCGGTGAAGTTCGAGGGGACCAAATGGTGGCAAGACGATGCTACCTAGCGACCCACGAAGCAAGACAACCAGCCGAGGTGCCTGCCCCAACGACTAACCAGCCCTCAACTGAAGTTATGGAGGCACGGGTCAACCCCCAGAAAGAGCGGGTAGAGCCTGGTGAGTTGTTAATTCAAGTTCCCTTACGAGAGAACTTTTCCGAGCTAACCGTGCAGGTCGGCTCTGGCCTTGGCGAACACGAGAGGAGTCGCCTCGTCAACTTCCTACGGGACAATATGGATGTCTTCGCATGGTCGCCTGCAGACATGCCAGGGATAGATCCGGAGGTCATGGTCCACCGGCTTCAGGTGAAGCCGACCTGCAAGCCCGTGCGACAAAAGAAGCGAGGCGCCGCCCCTGAACGACAACGAGCAGCAGCCGAGGAGGTCGGCAAGCTCCTTGAAGCTGGCTTCATCCGGGAGATATCCTACCCGAAATGGCTCGCTAATGTGGTCCTCGTCAAGAAAGCCAGCGAGAAGTGGCGTATGTGCGTGGACTACACCGACCTGAATAAAGCCTGCCCGAAGGACAGCTTTCCACTTCCCAGCATCGACCAGCTCGTGGACTCCACCTCGGGTCACGAGCTGCTGGCATTCATGGACGCCTTTTCCGGATACAACCAGATCCGCATGGCGCCAGAAGATGAGGAAAAGACAGCCTTCATCACCGACGGGGGAACCTACTGCTACAAAGTGATGCCATTCGGCTTGAAAAACGCCGGGGCAACTTATCAAAGGCTGGTCAGCCGGATCTTCAAAGACCAAATAGGCCGAAACATGGAGGTCTACGTGGATGACATGCTGGTGAAAAGCAAGGTGGCGCAAGACCACATAGCCGACCTCAATGAAGCATTCTCCACACTCCGAAAGTACCAGATGAAGCTCAACCCAGCTAAATGTGCATTCGGGGTCACCTCCGGCAAATTCCTCGGCTTCATCATTACACAACGAGGAATTGAGGCCAATCCAGAGAAGATCCGAGCCCTCCAAGAGATGACGCCTCCCAGGACGGTCAAAGAGGTACAGCGGCTCACGGGCCGAGTGGCAGCCCTCGGGAGATTCATCTCCCGCTCGGCCGAGCGCTGCCTTCCATTCTTTGCAGCCCTCAAGAAGCCGAAGAACTTTTTGTGGTCGGACGAGTGCCAGCAATCTTTTGAAGAGCTCAAGCACCTACTGGCTTCTCCTTCCCTGCTCATGAAGCCTCAACAGGGTGAGCTCCTCTACTTGTATCTAGCTGTCTCCCCTGTAGCAGTAAGCTCGGTCCTGGTCCGAGAGCAGGGCAAACTCCAGAAGCCAGTATATTATACCAGTCGGGTCTTAAGGGACGCCGAGACCCGATACTCCAAGCTTGAGAAGACCGCCTATGCTTTGGTCATCTCGGCTCGGAGGCTCCGACCCTACTTCCAAGCTCATACAGTGGCTGTGCTGACTGACCAGCCGGTCAAGCAGATCCTGCAGAGATCAGATCGTGCGGGTCGGATCACTAAATGGGCCATTGAGCTCGGAGAATTCGACATCGAGTACCGGCCCAGACCGGCGATCAAAGCACAAGCACTCGCAGACTTTATAGTCGAGTGCACCATACCGGATGAGGTCAAGCCTGAACCTGAGCCACCGGTGGAGCAGACCCCGAGTTTGACATGGACTTTGCATGTCGATGGCTCTTCAAACTCGGGGGGTAGCGGAGCGGGACTTATCCTCACCAGCCCGGAGGGGGTGGTTGCCGAGCAAGCCTTGCGCCTCGAAATTCCTGCTTCAAATAACATGGCGGAGTATGAGGCACTTGTCGCCGGGCTTAAGCTAGCCAAAGAGCTAGGAGTGAAGGACTTGAAGGCCTTCAGTGATTCTCAGCTCGTCGTCAACCAAATTGTGGGCGGCTTCGAAGCCAGAGACCCGACCATGCAGAAGTATCTTCAGAAGGTACGGGATCTCGTCTCGACCTTGGAATCCTTTCATATTCAACATATTGCCAGGTCGGAGAATCTCAGGGCCGACCAGCTATCAAAGCTGGCGTCCTCTCGCATGAGCGAGCTTCCCAAAGAGGCAGTACTGGAATATCTCCAAAAGCCCAGCACAGACGAGCCCGAGCAGACCCTCTGCACCGAGTTCGAGCCAAGCTGGATGGATGAACTCATCAGCTATCTGCAAGACGAAACCCTCCCCGCTGATGAACGAGAGGCTCGCCGAATCAAGCGCCTCGCCACCCGGTACATACTATACGAGGGAAAGCTCTATCGGAGATCCTTCACCTCTCCCCTCCTCAGATGCCTTCGCCCAACGAAAGTTAATTATACCCTACGCGAAGTCCACGAAGGGATTTGTGGAAACCATCTGGGAGGGCGAGCATTGGCCCATAAAATTCTGCGCCAAGGATATTATTGGCCGACACTCCAGAAGGATACTATGGATTTCGTCCAAAAATGCGACCGGTGCCAAAGGAACGCCAATGTTCAGTGCCGGCCCTCGGCTCCTTTGACTTCTATCAGCTCCCCTTGGCCCTTTGCCCAGTGGAGAATTGACATTCTAGGGCCATTCCCACTGGCCACCGGGCAAAGGAAGTTCCTGGTCGTCTCTATCGACTACTTCACAAAGTGGATAGAAGCCGAGCCCCTCGCCCGGATCACCGAGCAGAAGATACGGGATTTCGTCTGGAAGTCCATCATTTACAGATTCGGGCTTCCTCGCATCCTTATCTCTGACAACGGTCGCCAGTTCGACAACATCCATTTCAGAGAGTTCTGCTCCGAGCTTGGCATTGACCACCGCTTTACCTCGGTCGCGCATCCTCAGACAAACGGAGAAACCGAGGTAACAAATCGTACTATCCTGCAGGATCTCAAAGCCAGGCTCGACAAATCTAAAGGACAATGGGTCGGAGACCTGTACAATGTCCTGTGGGCTTACCGGACCACGTTCCGCGTCCCCACCGGCGAGACCCCCTTCAACCTAACATATGGGACGGAGGCCGTCATTCCACTAGAGATTGGGCTCCCCTCTCCAAGAGTTGAGCACCACGATGCCAGCTCCAACTCTTCGCAGCTCAGAGGCAACCTCGACCTGATCGAGGAAACAAGGGAGGCCGCCCGAGTGCGTATGGCAAGGTACCAGCAAAAGACAGCTCAGTACTACAACGCCAGGGTCAAAGTCAAATCTTTCAGACCAGGGGACCTTGTCCTCAGAAAAGCTGAAGCCTCCCGACCAACTGAGCAAGGAAAGCTGGCCCCGAATTGGGAAGGACCATACCGAGTCACGCGCATCCGCCGACCCGAGACTTATAAGCTAGAGTCCCTAGACGGGACTCCCATTCCGCGGAGTTGGAGCTCTGAAAATCTCCGCGTGTACCACCAGTAGAACCCTAAGGGGTTCCCCATTATTCAACCATTGAATTTCATTCTATGAATTTCGTTTCACAATAAACTGATGGTTTGCGTGCTTATTCCGAGCTCACCAATTCTCCTGATTATCTCATGCCATCAGGTTTATTCTTCTTCCCTGACCACGGTTGGGATGCCCCGGTGCCTCGGGATGATGGAGTACCTACGCGGGCTCCCTGAAGATGTTGTGAGTTCGTGGCGCGCTCTCCACCGGCAACGAGCTCGGCTCGTTCTCCTACCCTGACCACGGTCAGGATGCCCCGCCACAACGGGATGCCCCGATTCGTCGGGATGGCCCGAGACGTCGGGGTGCGGTCTTAAGTGACCAGACGAGCTCGGCTCGTGCTCCATCGACTATTGAGTAGCGGTCCTCTCTGACCGGACGAGCTCGGCTCGTGCTCCATCGACTATGAGTAGCGGTCCCCTCTGACCGGACGAGCTCGACTCGTGCTCCGTCGACTATGAGTAGCGGTCCTCTCTGACCGGACGAGCTCGGCTCGTGCTCCATCGACTATGAGTAGCGGTCCTCTCTGACCGGACGAGCTCGGCTCGTGCTCCGTCGACTATGAGTAGCGGTCCTCTCTGACCGGACGAGCTCGGCTCGTGCTCCGTCGACTATTGAGTAGCGGTCCTCTCTGACCGGACGAGCTCGGCTCGTGCTCCATCGACTATTGAGTAGCGATCCTCTCTGACCGGACGAGCTCGGCTCGTGCTCCCTGACCGGACGAGCTCGGCTCGTGCTCCATCGACTATTGAGTAGCGGTCCTCTGACCGGACGAGCTCGGCTCGTGCTCCATCGACTATTGAGTAGCGGTCCTCTCTGACCGGACGAGCTCGGCTCGTGCTCCATCGACTATTGAGTAGCGGTCCTCTCTGACCGGACGAGCTCGGCTCGTGCTCCGTCGACTATGAGTAGCGGTCCTCTCTGACCGGACGAGCTCGGCTCGTGCTCCATCGACTATTGAGTAGCGGTCCTCTCTGACCGGACGAGCTCGGCTCGTGCTCCTACCCCGACCTCGGCCGGGATGCCTCGAGACGTCGAGATGCCCCGGTTTATCGGGATGCCCCGATGCGTTGGGATGCGGTCTTCATTGACCAAGACGAGCTCGGTTCGCTATCCGCCGGCTTCAGCCGACGAGCTCGGCTCGTTCTCCATCGCCGGATTTCTCTGCCGACGTCCCCAAAGAACGGAGTCCGAGCAGAGAAGCGTCTTCAGTCGCCTCGGTGCCAGAACGCACACGGTACAAGCTACCCATTTATTTAATAGTTTTACATCTTATCTGCTTTTGGACTTTTCTCTGCCGACGTCCTCGAAGAACGGACCCCGAGCAGAGGAGCGTCTTCAGTCGCCTCGGCGCAAGGACGCATACGGTACCAGATACCCGTTTATTTAATGTCTTTACGTTATTCTATTCTTGGACTTTTTTCTGCCGATGTCCTCGAAGAACGGACCCCGAGCAGAGGAGCGTCTTTAGTCGCCTCGGCGCAAGGACGCATACGGCATCAGGTACCCGTTTATTTAATGTCTTTACGTTATTCTATTCTTGGACTTTTCTCTGCCGATGTCCTCGAAGAACGGACCCCGAGCAGAGGAGCGTCTTTAGTCGCCTCGGCGCAAGGACGCATACGGTACCAGTGTCTGTTCTATTCTTGGATTTCTCTGCCGACGTCCCCAAAGAACGGAGTCCGAGCAGAGAAGCGTCTTCAGTCGCCTCGGTGCCAGGACGCACACGAACGGACCCCGAGCAGAGGAGCGTCTTTAGTCGCCTCGGCGCAAGGACGCATACGGTACCAGTGTCTGTTCTATTCTTGGATTTCTCTGCCGACGTCCCCAAAGAACGGAGTCCGAGCAGAGAAGCGTCTTCAGTCGCCTCGGTGCCAGGATGCACGCGGTACAAGCTACCCATTTATTTAATAGTTTTACATCTTATCTGCTTTTGGACTTTTCTCTGCCGATGTCCTCGAAGAACGGACCCCGAGCAGAGGAGCGTCTTTAGTCGCCTCGGCGCAAGGACGCATACGGTACCAGTGTCTGTTCTATTCTTGGATTTCTCTGCCGACGTCCCCAAAGAACGGAGTCCGAGCAGAGAAGCGTCTTCAGTCGCCTCGGCGCCAGGACGCACACGGTACAAGGTACCCATTTAATTAATGCTTCCACATTAATGTCTCTATATTGTCTATTCTATTCTTGGATTTCTCTGCCGACGTCCCCAAAGAACGGAGTCCGAGCAGAGAAGCGTCTCCAGTCGCCTCGGCGCAAGGACGCACACGGTACAAGGTACCCATTTATTTAATGTTTTTACATTATCTATTCTGCTTTTGGATTTCTCTCTGCCGACGTCCTCAAAGAATGGACACCGAGCAGAGGAGCATTTTCAATCGCCTCGGCGTGAAACACTCACGATACCAACAAACTTGGTATAAACAGTGTTGAATCCCCGTCACGAGCTGACGAGCATTCGACCCATTCGCTGGAAAAGAATCCGACCCGCCCCGGCAATGTGGGGCTCGGACCCAAAGTTTACTAACTTTGCTAAAAAGTTGTCCCAGTGACCGCTTTAGGGCTTGGTCGAAATCGGGACTAAGCTCGGAAAGACTCTCCGAGCCCAAATCCCTTTGGCATAAGCGTTGTTATGCCGCTGGTCGAAGGACTGAGCAATAAAGCTCGGCAAGCCGAACCTAAACCCAAACCCTGTGGCGGGCGAAATTAGAGGCCATAGAGCCCATCTCCTTGGAGCCTAAAATGGATCCGAGCAGGAAAACTTGGGACTATAACAGAATAGTTTCCAAAAATATGTGTTCATTTCAAAAAGGCCCGTAGGCTACAAGGATTCGGGCTCGGCCCTTACAAAATGCGGGGACCGTCCCGATTTAAAAATAACAAAATTACACTCTAAGGCTCGAGCTCGACCACTTCGGCTTCGGCAGTGTCGGGGGCGGCGGGCTCAACAGCCGGGACCTCCTCGGCCTCGACAGCGATAGGAATAGCCTCGGAGGCGACCTCGGCAACTTCGGGGACGGCTCCGGCCGCCTCGGCCAGACCTCCCTGGTCGGCCCCCGGAGTTTCTGCCTCCGCCTCCGGCCTTTCGACTCCCGCTCCCGGTCGGAGCAGGTTTACATCAAAATCCGGGAGGAGCCGCCGCAGCTGGTTGCGGAAGTCCCGGAAGCCCTGGATTAGCCCATTCACGCCCTCCTCTGCTAAGAGGTCGCGGAACTCCTCCGACTCGCGAAAGAGCGCCACCGCGCTCTGGGCTTGCTCCCGAGCCTCGAGCTCCCGAGCCTCATGATAGGTGGCCTTCCGCTCGAGGTCCCTTAGCTCCCGCTCGAGCTCTACGTGGCGAACGCGGGCATTCCCCACCTCCTGCTCACGGGAGGCCAGCGCTTCCTCGGCTTTGGCCAACCGAGCCTCTGTGGCGCGCAGCTCGGACCTCGCCAGTGCATGCGCGCCCTTCTCCTCATCGAGCTCTGCGGTAAGAGCTCGAACCCCCTCCTCAGATGCTCCAACTTTTTCCTGGAGCACCTGACGTTCGGCCTCGGCGGCTTGGTACTTCGCCTCGGCGGCTAGGTACCTCGCCTGGGCCTCGTCATAACCGCGCTGGCACCTCCGGGCCTTCTCCCGGTATTCTTGGACTAGGTGCATCAGCATCTCCGTCTCGTGCAAATGCTGTAAAAGAGACGAAAAGAAAAACATAAGGCGCCACTAGTAAAAAACCTATACAGATTACACAGGTGGAAAATTTTACTTACCCGGACGGCGTTACAGCGGGTAATGTCCATGAAAGCATTGTAGCTCATGGACTGCATCGCGGCCCGGTTGGCTGGGAGCAGCGCGACCCGGAATATCTCACGCGCTACTCGAGGGTTTTCGAGGGCTGAATCACCCTCGAATACCGACCAGGTGGGTGCGAGGGGCACCCGTTCTTCCAAGCCCGATGGGCCCGGAAGGCCAGCATCGGCTAGCCTAGGCGGAGCCGACCCCGAGGCTCCCTGACTGCTCCCCAGCTCGGAGCTAGGAGGTTGGGGTCGAACGAGCGGCTGATTTGACCGCCGCACAACTATAGCGGGGCGTGCAAGCACGGGACCCGCGGAACTCCTCCCCTGGTCGGCAACTGAAGCGTCCTGCCGACCAGGAATCTGCGCTAAAGGCGCTGGGCATGGGGGCGCCACCGAGGCTTCTCTGGAGCCCGAGCCCCCGAAATCCGCGCCCTCCCTCCGACCAGCTTCGGGGCGCGCGGGCTGAGAAGGGCCCGCCTCGGAGTGAGCGGGGCGAGAAGGACCCGCCCCGGCCACCGCTGCCGCCGGGGGCGCTGGGGTCGCCGAGACCTTCTGTTTCTTCCTCGGCTCGGTGGGCTCGCCCGAGAGCTCGGCTGCCCTCTTCTGGAAGCGGGCGTAGAGGACTTCGCTTTTCGTCACCATCTTTGCGATATCTGCAAAGGCAAAAAGGATTAGAACATTAGAACAGTAAGGAAATAAAAAGACATCTTGTAATTACTTACCGTGGGGACGCGCCGAGCTCAAGCCCACGTTCACCAAAGCGTCCTCACATATGAGGCCGTTCAGTAAGATGCCGTCCCCGAGACTGCGGATGGCGTCGAGGATCCCCTGCTCACGCGGAGAAAGCTGGGGGGGCCTGTTGATAGACTTAAGCTGGGTCGGCCCCCACCTGGGGTCAAACCCCCAGGACCGTTCAGAGCCAAGGAAGAAGAATTTCTCCTTCCATCCATGAATGGACGAGGGGGCACCATGAAAGAGTGGCCGACCCGCCCAAAGGGCAATGTAAAGCCACTCCCCGTCTCCCGGATTCGACTTAAAGATAAAAAGTCGCCGGAAAACGTTGACAGAGGTCGGAATCCCCTGCAGTAAACACAGTGACAGGAAGCCCAGCACTGTCCTCCAGGCATTCGGAGTGAGTTGCGCCGGAACCAACTGGCATACCGTCAGCAACTCATTCACGAAGCCGTGAAGAGGAAATCGGAGGCCGGCCCAGAGTGATTCCAGGTGCACTCCAATCCGGCCTACCGGAGGATCGGTTATCCGATCCCTTCGCCTGGCGGGCTCCAAACGGAACCCCTGAAGAGGGAAAAACCACTCTTCGGTCATTTCGACCTCCAGGATGCTCATGGTGGACTCAATCTCACTGGGAAGAGAACCCATTGCAAAAAAAAAAAAAGAAATTAAAAAAGAAGGGGGACCTGAGGAAGATGCCGGAGAAAAGGGACTTCGGTCTGAGGAAGACTGGAAGAAGGAAAGCTGGAAGCAGAAGGCAATAAGAAAGAGGACGGAAGGCCAGGGGAGGGTTTATATAGACCTCCCCAATGGCCCGGATCAGCAAAGAAAACGATGTGTCCCGATTAGATGATAACACGTGTCGGTCTAAAAGACAGAACGACGCATTTAATTAGAGCCAGCGCTTCGAACATTGAAGCGCCCCATCGGATCGTGCGGAAAGGCGTCCGCAATCGAAGATCGTGTGGCCCCATCATGAGCCCACGACGCGAGGACGCTTCGCGAAAGGTGCCCCAATAATGAGGCTTTTCGGGAAAGAAGAGACGCCACCTATTAAAGGCACCTCGAAGCTTCCGATAATTCAAAACGCGCAGTAAATTAAAATTTTCGGAACCCGAAATGACCCAACCAAGGCTACTTCCCGCGCTCCAGCTGGTAGCCAACTGGAACTCGGAAGTCGGGGGGTAGTGTTGGGGGAAAAACTCCAAGTCATACCGCCACGGAGGCGCTCGGCCAAAAAGCGCCGACCGAAAAGGCGCTCGGCCGAAGAGTGCCAACCAAAGAGCACCAACCAGAGGGGTGCTCGGCTAGAGAGCGCCGATCTGAAAAGATGCTCGGCCCAAGAGTGCCGACCGGAGCGCCGAGAGGCGCTCGGACCAACCAACGACCAAGTAGGGATGCTCGGCTAAAAGAGCCGACCAGAGGACGCCGACCAGAAAAGCGCTCGATTAGAAGGCGCTGACCAGAGGAAAGCACGCGAAATAAAGGCGCTCGGCTAGAAGGCGCTCGACCAAAGGGCGCCGACCAGGAGCATTAGAAGCGACCCCGCCACAGGGCGCCCCATTGGGCGACCAGCTCGGCTCGGCACCCCTGCCGAGCCGATTGCCTTGACCAGATGTTCAACTCCTACCTAACCCCCTGAGGGACTTGACAACTCCACTACAACCTGCCGCTATCTCCAAGCCGTCAAGGCATAAGATCTCCGCAGGTATTTGGCACGACCTGCCATTAATGCATGAGACCTCCTCAAGTCTCCGATGCGCTCAGTCATTTAATGAACACGGCTCAAGACAATCTCCGGATCACTGAACCATCAAAGCGTATGGCTCTCCCTGACCGTCGGTTCATTCGGTAATAAATGCACTTACCATCCACGGACCCCAGGCCCATCACGGCCGGCGGTTCAACCACTCCAACAGGTCCGATCGACCGTGACAACTCCCTGGTTCCGGTCTGATTCGGTCCCGTTCTCCACTACGCCATTAATGGGCCAAATCGTGCCCAATTATGATGAAAAGAGACAAATTCCCCTGCCACCTCCCAGGTAACGTAATCCCCTTCTATAAAAGGAAACCTGGGAGAAGGGAATGGGGGACCCCCGGAGAGAACCCTCCTGGACCGGGTGAAAAGAAGCAAACAGCACAGACACAATTGAGGACATCATCCTCTTCATCTTCTTTATCTTATCCAAATGCTCTCCTGCCTGCTCTCTCCACATATTCCCCCTCTGACTTAAGCATCGGAGGGTCGGCGCCGGAGAGCCCGGCCACCGGCTTTTTTGCAGGACAGGACAGGACTGGACGCACCAGCCCTCTTTGCTCTCTTCCACGCCCCAGCGGAGGACGCGGCCGGCCGGCGCCCCGCCGTCCGCCCTCTCAGGCGGCGGAGCTCCTCCTCCCCTGGCTTCGCGGCGGCCCCCGGGTCCAATTTCCAGCAACAAATTGATATGAACATGTGTCGATTGTGTCGATTTTAAGATAATTTCGTTACTATCGATTGTCTCATTACAAATTAGAAATATAGTACTTATAGATTGCCTTATTATAGACAAAAAAATGTGACACTGATCAATTGTCTTGTACACGAAAAATTTAATTGCCCCATAACGGAAGAAAAATACAACCAAATTTGGAGAGCGATTGAGTCTTGGACCCAGCCAAGATTGCAGAAAGATTTAAAGATAAGCTACAGAAATCACCGCCAAAAAACTTATTAGACATAATATATCAGAGTGAGTGTTATCATCAATATTTGATTGTATATATACAAATTATTTATGTTGAGCATCTATGATAGTCAAATCAAAATTTTATGATATTCATATTGATTTCAATAATATTTTATTATTATTTTTAAAATATATATTATTACGATATGGAAATTTTTAGTAGGCTATAAACTCCATATATATATTTTTCACCATTCAAAGTTCCCAAATGTTTAGTCACGGATGGATCGAACTAGAGTTTGGGCAATAAAATTTTTACATTACTTATTTTTTTGATGCCAAACAAATAATTAAATATCTTATAATTGAACCAATAGATTTATTTAGATGCATCATTTAGCTATTAATTGTTGAGTTATTGAATCCAGAGAAGAGAAACCGAAGCATATTAAAAACCCTATTAGAGCACCAGGACTTCGCCGAGATTCATTACAGAGGAAGCAACCCCTACCAAAACAGATTTTATAGATACGGAGGGGGGGCAAGAAAGATAACAAAAAAGCAAAGAATATTTTAGCCGTAAAGATCGCTGACGATGAAATTAAAGAAACGAGCAGAGAAAGCGCGCTGCGACCAACTTAAGAAGATCAGTAGTAGGGTATCGCCGGCGGTGGAGGAGATGCATAGGATACCCCTACCACGGGAGGTAAAGGCACGTTCCCGCCGCACCCTGATGTCGGCGGCGGCGGAGATTGCCACGGCATACCTTGGGGTGGCGGCAGGTGATGTCGAGGTGGTTCTGGAGATGGATGGACGGGCGGGGGCGGTGTCGGATGACCTGCTCCGTAGCTTGGTGGAGAAGCAGGCGCTGCCCGTGGAACCGGTGGAGGAGGAGAAGGGTGGTCTTCTGGATGCGCCGGGGATCCATGAATGGACGGGGGCGGTGGTAGGGGTGAAAATTGACGGACGGGCGGTGGCGGAGGCGGGTTGCGAGTCTGATGCAGCGGTGGAGCTGTCGATGGGCTTGGACGATCAGACGACGGTGGGGGCGGATGAGGAGGGGTCGTTGGAGGCCCGACGGGAGGTGCTGGAAGGTACTGATCCGGGGGCGGTGGAGATGGCAACACGGGGGTGGGAGGACGCTTTGCAAACTCGCAGCCAGGCGGAGGCGGAGGTGGCAGCAGCGGCGATGATGTAGAAGCTGGCGGTGGTGGCGAAGCATGGTAACTCGGTGGCGATGGTTCAGGGGAGTAAGGAGGCAGCAGAGGTGGCGAATGGGAAGGAGGAGGCGGGTGGGCTTTCGTGGATGGCGACGACTGGGACTCAGGTGGTGGCGGCGGCGGAGGTGGGGAGTGAGATGCGTGGGAAGGCGACGACTCGGACTTGGGTGGTGGTGGTGGTGGTGGCGGAGGCGGTGTGCTCTTGTTGTAGCCCCTGTGCGGGCGCGGGCCCGCGAGGGGAGCCGGCGGCGGCGGGGCGGGGCGCCTCCTGCTGATGAACCTTTCCTGCGGCGGCGGCGGGAACGAATAAGTGGGGGCTGGGCTCTTGCCCCCAGCCCAGCACTTGGACTTGGTGCAGTCGAAGGGGCGCGCGGCCTCGGAGGAGCACTCCTTAGGGGAGCGCTGGTCCGGCAGGCCCGGAATGCAGTTCTTCTTGGCGTCGAGCCGCACCTTGCCGCCGGCGCCGGCGGCGGGGCACTGGGGTGGCTGTGACGTGAAGTAGTTATAAGAGTAGGTGAAGTTCTGGAGCCTGGGGAGCTGGCAGACGCCGGCGGGGATGGAGCCTGTGAGGCGGTTGCGCGCGACGTCGAGCTGCTCGAGACTGGCCATGGCGGCGAGGGAACCCGGGAGGGGGCCCTGGAGGTGGTTGAAGCTGACGTCGAAGACGGTGAGGTGGCGGAGGAGGCCGACCTCGGGGGGGATGCAGCCGGAGAGGTTGTCGTTGAGGAGGATGATCTCGTTGAGGGTGGCTGCCATCCTGCCGATGCTGGAGGGAATGCAGCCGCCGAGGTCGTTGTTGGCCAGCACCACCACGGAGGCCGGGGAGGAGCCAAAGTTGGCGGGGATGTCGTGGCGGAGGCGGTTAGAGTTGAGGAAGATGGCGTCGAGGGGACGGTCGAAGAGCGCCGGGGGGATGGAGCCCTCGAACTCGTTGAAGCGGAGGTCCAGGTAGCGGAGGGAGGGCAGGGCGAGAAGGACGTCCGGGAACATCCCCACGAAGCGGTTGTTGCTGAGGTCGAGCTCGTGGAGGAGGCGGAGGAGTTGGAGGGTGGACGGGACGACGCCGCAGAAGCGATTGGAGTTAAGGTGGAGGAGGGCGAGATCGGTGAGAAGGCCGAGCTCGGGGGGCAGGTACCCGGCGATGTCGGCGTGGTTGAGGTCGACTCCGGCGACGACGGTGAGGGAGGGGTCGGCGGGGGAGGGGGCGCAGAAGACGCCGAAGTAGGAGCACACGTTGGGACCGACCCAGTTGCCGGTCAGGTTCTGGGGGTCGGAGTAGATGGCCGTCCGCTTCCACGTCTGCAGAGCAATGTAGGCCTGCCGGAGGCGCGGGTTGGCGAACCTGAGCCCCGGATCGACCACGATGGGGCCTCCAGCGGAGCCATCAGCGGCCTCGGCCGCCGGAGGGAAGGAGAAGGGGCAGCACAGAAGCAGGAGCAGGAGGAGGAGGAACGCGCGGGCCGACGGATCCATGCCCGTGCCCATGAACCAACCAGCTCTAGATCTGAGACGAGAAGGAAGGGACAGGCTCACATGAATGATGATATGACAGAGAGAGGAGTGAAAGAAAAGAAGAAAAAAAAAAGATGACGACGATGCGGGGTTCGGGGTGGTGACCAGATCGCGTATGGGGATATCCGCCTTCCCTCTGGTTTTATATATATATACAGATATTCAAAAGTACCATTGCCTTCCGTCTCTCTCTATCACCCGTCGTCTACTGACTAATATTAATATTGTTATTTATCTGCTGTCCCGGGGACACTGGTCGGTGGTCACTGGTGCCGCGCTTCCCTTATTATTCGTCGAAAACATATTTTTGGTTCGCAAAAGATCATCCGAACCCCCGCGTCGGGTCTTGGATTTGGAAGGCGCTTTCTTTTTGCTTGCCGGTAAGCTGCAGGAAGGAGAGAAAAAAGAGACGAAGTACGATCGATCTCACTCGAGCGTGGGTTTGAGATTAGGTCCGTCCGGGTCCCCTCGGTCGGGGCTTCTGTCAGTCACGAGGGTTAAGTAAGGAGGAGTGGGACATCCGCGTTCCGACTCGTATACATCCTAGTGGGAGCCAGCACATCAGGTTCAACGCGTTTTCTTTGTTACTTGCTGTGCTGGGCTGGGTCTTCTTTTTATGAGAATGGCCAGGCTTGTCAGGGTGTCGGTGTCCCGGTGAGGCCGGCTACATGATATCCCATGTGATCGTCCCACGGAAGGGTTACTGGCATTGCGATCGAGGGACGGAGAATCGGGAGCAAGCCTGCCCTGTGGCCCACCGGCGTGGGATGCACCAACAGGGGACATAAAATGATTCGACAGATCCTCTCTTCTTTCCTTTTTTTTCTTCTTATATATATATATATATATAGCCAATTTTATACACAATTTTTATCATTCAAGAGATATTAAAAATATATTTTTATTTACAAATTGATATAACTTATAATACAATTATTTTTATAGATCTGATTTTTTTTTTTTTTTACTATTCGTCTTTTCCTTATTCTCAGACCAAACTGGGACGGGGTGAAATCGAATGAGAAAGTGGCGACCGGCTCGAGACGGCCAACTGGGCAAGACCCACATTTGCTCCCGCCCGCTGAAAACGTTCCCGCCAAGAGAGGAAAAGGATCTGGAGCTCATCAACGTGCAGAAGCGTACGTTAGGCAGACTTTTTTAAAAAAAAAAAAAATACAACTTCAAAAAAACAGCAAATGAAAGAAAAAAAAGGAGCATAAAAATTGATAACATCACGTAGTGGGTGGCGAGGCAGCTCTAGATGTTTCCCATTTTCCTTTTCATCATAAGGGACGGTGATGTACATTAGATAGTGTTGGAAAAAAAATAGACCATCCCACACGTACAATTAAAGCACCCAAATCTGACAACAAGCCTGAACTCCCCATGCAGGCCGAGCTCATCATGCAGGTCGAGCTCAGAAGACCGAACCGAGCTCAGAAGGCTGCCGAGCTCATCCAGGCTGCCGAGCTCAGAAGGCTAAGGCCCAGAAGGCCGAGCTCATCCAGGCCGCCGAGTACAGAAGGCTGCCGAACTCATCCAGGCTGCCGAGCTCAGAAGGCTAAGGCCAGAAGGCCGAGCACAGAAGGCTGCCGAGCTAAGAAGGCCGAGCACAGCAGGCCGAGCACAGAAGGCTGCCGAGCTCATCCAGGCTGCCGAGCTCAGAAGGCTAAGGCCCAGAAGGCCGAGCTCATCCAGGCCGCCGAGCATAGAAGGCTGCCGAGCTCAGAAGGCTAAGGCCAGAAGGCCGAGCACAGCAGGCCGAGCCGAGCTCATGAAAGCCGAGCTCAGAAGGCTGCCGAGCTCATCCATGTTGCCGAGCACAGCAGGCCGAGCACAGAAGGCCGAGCACAGCAGGCCGAGACCAAAGGGCTGAGCTGACCTCAGAAGGCCGACCTCGTCGTCTATATGCTGCGGCCATCCCCTGCAGCAGCCTCACCGCACCATGCTTTACTTGCCGGCCACGCCACGACATATTAATCAGGAACCATACCCTGCTACGACTGTCAACGCCTCACCATTCCCAAGAATGTACTGCACTGCGCGCCACAAGCAAACTCTGGCTACGCGCCATCTCCTCCCATGATGGGAACGGGCCATCCACGGCAACTCATTACTTCACACGCCCACGTCCAATCGTGACGGTAACCCATTAATTCGCCCAGTCACATCACAGGTAACCCTGCCACTCTCCCTATAAAAGGGGAGCTTCTCCCTCTAAAAAAAGGGGGCTTCTTCCTCCCAAGGGGATTTTTCGGACTGAAAATGCGGTCCCTCTCCTTCTCCAAAATTAAGCCCCCCTCTGACTTAGGCATCGAAGGGCCGGCGCCGGAAAAGCCCGGCCACCGGCTTTCTTGCAGGTCCCCCGGAGGACGCCGCTCGTCGACGGGTCGCCGTCCGCCAGTGTTCGCCGGAGCTCCTCCTTCTCGGTTCGCGGCCGCCCCCGGGTCCAATTTCCAGCAACAGTTGGCACTAGAGGAAGGGCCCGAGTTGCGGCCATGAAACTAAGGAGCAGAGGAGTCTTTAATGCCTCTTGGCATCATGCTCCAAGTCCCGAACGCTCAGTCCAGAATTTACCACCAAGATCTCCGGTAGATCAAGTTCCACAAGTCCAACCCGAGCACTTCGACGCGCTAGTGCAGCAAGTCCAAGCGCTAGCCATTGCAGCCCAAAGCCTGCAACAAGTGGAGGCCCCTCCTGTGCCGCCTCCACGGGTTCATATTAAGCAGAGGAAGAAACTTTCTCCCGAGCCATCTCGAATCAGGCATGGCTCCCGCTGCAACGACGTATGTGGGGGCAACTAGTGAGAAGTAGTAGCCCAAGTCTCACGTCAACGAGTTGGAGGAAAATAGAAATAAAAGCTGAGGTCTGGAGAAGGAGTTATGGAGCTTTAAAATGGGATTGTGAGCCTCTGTGGCAAAGGGTACAACCCCATTAGATCCTATTATCCTTCCAAGTCTTCTGTCTTCCGGCAGCAAGAAACCAGCATGTACTCCCTCCTCACGGGCGTAAGTCCTCAGGACGGCGCCCACGACGTTGCTCTCCTTCAGAGCGTTGCCATCACCGAAACCCGAGCCGAGCTCATGCAGGCCGAGCCGAGCTCAGAAGGCCGAGCCGAGCTCATGCAAGTCGAGCTCAGAAGGCCGAGCTCAGCAGGCTGCCGAGCTCAGAAGCCCAAGCGCAGAACACCTCCCAGAAAATTGAGCCAAAGAAGGCCGGTGTTGAGCCAAGTCCTCAGGGACTTCGAAGCTCGAGAGCCATCAAAATATCTCCAAAAGGTACGGGATGCCACTTTGGCTTCAAATAATTTCAATATTTCATCTATTTTCAGGTCGGAGAATCCAAAAAACGACCTACGGGTATCCCTATCTCCAACGTCGCCTCGCTCCGAATAAGGGTGCACGATCGCCAACAAAGTCCATCTCCTGTATGTATCTCCAATGATGCCCCGACTAAGTTCGGGATGCCCCGAGTGTCGACAGTGCGTGCCCAGACCCCTCGACACTTCGAGAAGACGGGGTAGTACCTTCGCGGCCCTCCGTGGCGCTCAACACCAACAACGGGGTAGTACCTTCGCGGCCCCCCGTAGCGCCTCCTCGACTAAGGTCGAGATGCCCCGAGTGTCGACAGTGCGTGCCCAGACCCCTCGACACTTCGGGAAGACGGGGTAGTACCTTCGCGGCCCTCCGTGGTGCTCAACACCAACAACGGGGTAGTACCTTCGCGGCCCCCCGTAACGCCTCCTCGACTAAGGTCGAGATGCCCCGAGTGTCGACAGTGCGTGCCCAGACCCCTCGACACTTCGGGAAGATGGGGTAGTACCTTCGCGGCCCTCCGTGGCGCTCAACACCAACAACGGGGTAGTACCTTCGCGGCCCCCCGTAGCGCCTCCTCGACTAAGGTCGAGATGCCCCGAGTGTCGACAGTGCGTGCCCAGACCCCTCGACACTTCGGGAAGACGGGGTAGTACCTTCGCGGCCCTCCGTGGCGCTCAACACCAACAACGGGGTAGTACCTTCGCGGCCTCCCGTAGCGCCTCCTCGACTAAGGTCGAGATGCCCCGACGAGTCGACAGTGAGCCCGAGCTCCCTCGACCTCGGGATGACGGGGTAGTACCTTCGCGGCCCCCCAAAACGTTCGTGATTGACAACAAAACACCCCCAAAATGTTCGTGGATAACAACAAAGCAACGCCCACACAGATCTCCAATGGCAGCTATTTCTCCTATTGTGCCGGCGTCCCTAGAAAGCGGACCCCGAACAAAAGAGCGTCCACAAAAGTTAGTCGAGGAGCAAAGCTGCCGACCTCGGCGTGAGACGCTCGACTCCGACAATAAAAAAAGGCTCATGGCACTTGACTCCAACTGCATGAGAGGTACACCCTACTTGGCACGCACATCTCCATATATATTTGGCTATATCACAGGATGATCAACGACTGGACTACTTCCTTCGTCCGAGCCAAAGAGCAGCTCGAACTCGGAAGTCGGGGGTAGTGTTGGGGGAAAAATAGACCACCCCACACGTACAATTAAAGCACCCAAATCTGATAACAAGCCTGAGCTCCCCATGCAGGCCGAGCTCATCATGCAGGCCGAGCTCAGAAGGCTGCCGAGCTCATCCAGGCTGCCGAGCGCAGAAGGCCGAGCTCATCCAGGCCGCCGAGCACAAAAGGCTGCCGAGCTCATCCAGGCTGCCGAGCTCAGAAGGCTAAGGCCAGAAGGCCGAGCACAGAAGGCTGCCGAGCTCAGAAGGCCGAGCACAGCAGGCCGAGCACAGAAGGCTGCCGAGCTCATCCAGGCTGCCGAGCTCAGAAGGCTAAGGCCCAGAAGGCCGAGCTCATCCAGGCCGCCGAGCACAGAAGGCTGCCGAGCTCATCCAGGCTGCCGAGCTCAGAAGGCTAAGGCCAGAAGGCCGAGCACAGCAGGCCGAGCCGAGCTCATGCAAGCCGAGCTCAGAAGGCTGCCGAGCTCATCCATGTTGCCGAGCACAGCAGGCCGAGCACAGAAGGCCGAGCACAGCAGGCCGAGACCAAAGGGCTGAGCTGACCTCAGAAGGCCGACCTCGTCGTCTATATGCTGCGGCCATCCCCTGCAGCAGCCTCACCGCACCATGCTTTACTTGTCGGCCACGCCACGACATATTAATCAGGAACCATACCCTGCTACGACTGTCAACGCCTCACCATTCCCAAGAATGTACTGCACTGCGCGCCACAAGCAAGCTCTGGCTACGCGCCATCTCCTCCCATGATGGGAACGGGCCATCCACGGCAACTCATTACTTCACACGCCCACGTCCAATCGTGACGGTAACCCATTAATTCGCCCAGTCACATCACAGGTAACCCTGCCACTCTCCCTATAAAAGGGGGGCTTCTCCCTCTAAAAAAAGGGGGCTTCTTCCTCCCAAGGGGATTTTTCGGACTGAAAATGCGGTCCCTTTCCTTCTCCAAAATTAAGCCCCCCTCTGACTTAGGCATCGGAGGGCCGGCGCCGGAAAAGCCCGGCCACCGGCTTTCTTGCAGGTCCCCCGGAGGACGCCGCTCGTCGACGGGTCGCCGTCCGCCAGTGTTCGCCGGAGCTCCTCCTCCTCGGTTCGCGGCCGCCCCCGGGTCCAATTTCCAGCAACAGATAGGATCCCTTCTCTGATTGCAATTTCTAAGCCCGACCTGGACCTCCGCCTTCGCTCCATACCTACCTACCCTTCTCTGATTGCAATTTCTAAGCCCGACCTGGACCTCCGCCTTCGCTCCATACCTACCTACTTCAATCTCTCGAGCTGAACCTGGAAGTCCGTCCGTCCTCAGCTAATCTCAGCATGCAATTTCAAATCTTGATCCGTCTTCCAAAACTTTCTTTTGTTTTGCGACGGGACGAACCAGCTCTCCCATTCGGAGCTACCCCACTGCAATAGGCGCAGGGTTCGCACCCCCAAACTCTAAATAATTGCCACTGTTCCCGCGGTCGCCCGCAAGCACCAGCTCGTACCCAAGCATTAAACTATCATATAATAAAAATCGACCATTGATTCCCTTCACGCGATAGAGCAGCAATCTGCGAATTGCCGTACGGATTAAATAAAATATAAGATATTAAGAGTCTGTTTGCACGCCCTTCCCGGCTTTTAACTTTTGACGACGTGGGGATTTCCGCGCTCCCTTTACATCACAACTCTCACTCTCGTTCAATGTAAGTTTTTTTTTTTTTTTGGGTACAAGTTCTAGGGAAGTTTGAGTAGATAAGACTTGCCAGTTAAGGTTCATGTTACGTAACCATGGACCAGAAGTGGGATTTAACAGGTTAGCTATCTGTTTCAGTGCCGATACATGACGACCGATATGGCTAAACTCCCTGTACCACATGACCTTTGGCCTGATCAGCTCCGTTCGTATAATTCTAAGACTGCTATTACCATCAGAGATGTGTACTTCATGCTAAAATGCCCTATGCAGCCTGATGATACTTTTGTATTTCAATGGATTTGGAAGATGGAAATCCTGATGAGGGTGAAATACTTTTGGTGGCAGAAAATTCCATGCAGAAGTGATCTAGACCGGAGGGGCCTGCTGCCTGATAATGCAGTATGCTGTGATTATCAACATGTGATTGTAACTTGCCCATTTGCTGCCCAATTCTGGAATCAGCTCGCATTGATTTGCTGAGCTTCAAGCAACATCGAGTTCCTCTTTTATCACATGCCATGGTGGAAAAGAGGGAGCAAACAGTGATGGCACACATGGCTTGACCGATCCGGTTAGCTCGAGGGTTCTACAAAATCAGTTTACATCTCCACAGGACCTGGTAAGGCAGCTGATTTCTTATTATGCTTACGCCTTGTAACAACATCATTAACTCTTCCTCCGCCCATTCAAAGCGCCAGGGCCAGCTCGTTAGTGCTTCACAAGCACTCTTCCTTTCAACCCTTGGTGCCTTGGCTGGTAAATTTTGATGGGGCTGTGCAAGGGTCATCCGGTTCTGATATATGCTGCTGGTAGGCTTCTTACTTCCTGTTTTGTCCCCTGTACTGAATTAACAGCAACCTGGGTGGGGTTCAATGCAGCCATACATTACAGCCATGGTCAGGAAATTTTGTTTCCACGGGACTCGGCTACTGTTGTCTGCTGGATCAATAATCCTCCTCCTTGCAGGGCAGCAGATCTTCCCTGAACATATTCAGGCCTGGAAACGAAGGTTACAAACCTTTGTTGTGGCTCGAATGAGAGCAATCATGCAACAGACTAGCTGACAGCGGGCACTTCAGGGGAATTTTGTGTTTGCTCCTTGTAATCCTCTCCCTCCAGAGTTTGCCCACATTCTGCTGGATGATCTGCTTGGAGTAGGTTTCCTCAAACATGGATGATCAGCTCTACTTAGTTTGGCTTCAGGCACTGTTGTTCTACTTCTTTGTTTGCTGTTACAGTCTCTGTGCTAGTAGCACAGTCTTCAGTTTTTCTGTTTACAGTGTCTGCCCTACGTAACAAGTGAAGGCAGGCATCTCTGCTGAATCATTCTGGTATGAAGATTTCAAATTCAGCTGCAGCATGCAGATCATCAGGTCGCCAGAGATCATCCAAGAGAGGCTCTACATCAGAATGGATATCATGGAATGGCAAGAGGCACTTGTACAAAGAGGAAACCCTTATCAAGCCTCTCCGTCATACAGTAATGTACCATGAGGGGGCTCGTGGAACTACTTACGGTCCAAGAATGCTGGTGCCCACAAGGTGCTTCGAACCAGTCAGCCACGGCCGACGCCAAAGCGTATCATCATAACTGCTGGCTCTACTGAAACCAGTCTATAAAATTCTGCTCCTATATAGACATCCTTTTCCTGCACCGTGACCTACAAAACTAAGGTAGATCGATGCCAGCATTCTTATTGCATGTACACAAGAATCTGCCTTCTGCAAGAATGTTTTTGATGTGGATCTTTCATATGCAACAAGAAAAAAAAATAGTAGCTCATGCATCAGGATGCTGTCAGGACCTGGCTGCTTGGCGTGTTCCAACACTACAGTACCAGGTCGCCCGGGTAAAGGTCAAAGGGCAGCAGCATGCCAGAACACCTTCCACAAAGTGAAACAGATGTCTGAATTTCTACCATAACCTCAACCATCAAGCCTTATCCCGAAAGCCAATCTCAAAGCACTCCTAATCCATCAAGAGAGGAGCTCCCACCTCCCACCCTTCATCACAGACAGGGCATATATCTAGTTATAAGTGTTAATGGAGATTTTATATGCAGTTACGCGGGTGCAAACCTCAATATTAACTTAAAAGGTATTGGGAACAATAAAGCACCCTAACAGGATTTAACCCGACCATATACTCCCAAATTTAATGCTGAGTTTCAACAGAATCTCTCTGGAGGAGCTTCTACCGGTATCTGAAAAAGAAAAATGTCATCGAATAAAACGTAACTCAGAATATGGTGTTAACTATTTAAAATGAAAACCAAAGAGGAGGTTGCAAATGATAACAAACTGATTGATGATGAAACCAGAGAACTCGGGATTTTGAAATCATTGAAGAGAGAAATTTTTCTATTTTGATAATAGTTTCGCAAAACCAGTGGCAAAATTATAAATATGAAAACACAGGACTGGAGGAGGAAAAAGAACGCAGGAGAGAAAAGGAAAATACATAAACAAAACAATCTTCTAGAATTCCTTTTCTTTAAAGAAAAGGTAACCAAACTTAACTGGTACTGAGCAGATAACGAGTTCCCACATCCTAAAATAAATGACTAAAAATTTGACAACTGCATGGCTTAAACAGAGTATGTTCAAGCTTAACTGATTTGACAAATCAGTTAATGCTTCACTTGCAAAGGCTGCTAAAACTAATCTAAATAACTTGGGAAAGTTCACACCCAGAATACTTCAGGAAAGCAATACTGATTTCAAGTCTTAGAGGAACCAATTCATACCTCCCCTATTGCCCATTCTTCCTTTAACCATATGCTGTCATCTGGACTAACATTCTGCTTTTCCCTGTACAAGAAAAGAGCCTAGTCAGCAGACAACATGGACAACATCTATAATTTGCACTAAGTGGTAGCTGTGTTGTAACTTCCAAGTCCACTACTTGAAGCATTAAAATCAATTATGTAAGCATGTGATGACATGACATCCAGAAGTAACAAATACATAGTAATGCAAGGGTTTCTGCATAAGATATGTCTTTGTTTCTACCTAAATTTGCAGATCAAAGTAAAATGATAAGTTATAGAGTAATTTCTTCCGTTTCACTACATTTATTAATTTATTTGTATACTATGCTAATAGTTCCATCTCAAAGTTGAAAAGTTAACAACAGCAGCAACCAAGCTCTTTTTCTCAAAATACCATTGGCTGTGGAGAACTTCTCTACAATATGAAGATTTTTGCAGAAGGAACGGATAGAGTTACAGAGTTGGCTCCAACTAGATGTCAACCTCCACATGAAGCAGAATAACTTTCCTAGTTACGACAGAATATGGCACAGATATCTATGCTAAAATAAAAAACGATAACTTATTTGTATTTATATTCCAAACATTTAAATATCCTTTCCCTTCTACCCCTCACTCCCTCATTCTATATTTTCATAACATACAAAGAACTGTCACAGACCAATATTATTTAGAAATCAGTAAATTCAGAAATTACTATTTTTCTTTTTTCAAGATTGCATAGGTTTATGAAGGTCTATAAGGATTAGATAACTGCATCATGTAAACATTTGAAGTAGAATCACCATTTCCTTTTGTATGTTTCTTCTGTTCAAGGATAAAAATGGGTTCTGGTGTTTCTTATAGGGCCATTTGTATTTTCAGAAATATCTGTCTGCCGCACAGAACCTTTAGTCATCCAGATCTCCGTATAATGGGTAGAGTTTCACAAACAACATTCCATGACTTGTAATTGACCTTCATGAATCCATGTTTAATGGATAAAAGAAAGATCTCAAATACTCTCTTCCTTTTGCCCGCATAAAGTAAAATCTACCTCTTGCACTGACTTGTCTGGGCGTCCCAGACAGCTTGCATCATATGCCCAGTATAGATTTTCTTCTTTATTTTGTACTGTAACAAGTATATGTAATACAGTTTAACAGCCTGCATCATATGCTCAGCATAGATTTTCTTCTTTATTTTGTACTGTAACAAGGATATGTAGTACAATTTACATTTAGTTAACTTACATAACAGATGCCAGGTGAGCTGTAGTTGAAGCAACTTTAGGCCCATCAAGAAAGTTTGGTGATGCATTATTTGTACTACTAAACTGTGGCGAGACTGCAGGGAATGAGAAATGTTCATTTCCAGCAGCCCTGACACTGTTGTTGAAGTTGGAACTGTTTGGGCCTAATGAACTTCCAGATGGCTGTGTTGGCAGCTGGCTACCAATTCCTGCAAAAATACAGCTTCATTAATTGCCTATCGACCCTAAAACTGTGCACCAAACCTTTTAACAATATTGAATAAGACAATCTGCGTGCTAAAGCAGTAAGCATAGTAAAACCAGAAAAAAGAAAAGGAAGAATGAGATTAAAGCCTTCATTTAATATTAAAACAATAATAGCAACTAGAATCCCAGTTAAAAGAGTAGCACATGTTCTTTCTGTAATATCATGAATCACTTCCCCAGTAATCCTACATATTGCCTCCCAAGTCATTTTCCTAATGGATTTCTAGTACAATAGTTCTCATTATTCAATTGACCAAACCGCCTATAGAATAATTCATATAACAAGGATAAGTTAGTTTAAGTGATTTTGGTCATTTCACTTATTGGGTCAACTTTAGGCTAATGTAGGAATTTTTGAGTGCATGTATCCCAGTGTTCTGCATATCAACAAATTCAGTAATGCAACCAATGGTTTTAAGTTTTAACAATAAAGACCCACTCAGAAGGTGGTCATCTTCTTGGGCACTGGAATCATGAGATATCCATGATGGTCAGCCTGGCATGGAACCACCGATGCATGAAAGTACATAGTAGAATGACAAGCCACAGGTTAGTACAAATTTGGACAGTTGTATTGATGAAAGAAGCAGGAATTTGTGCTTCAGTGTATACTACAGACAAACAAGAAGATGCTTTTTGTGGTTCAACATGTATTAGGATTTCAAAAACTTGCAAAATTCTGTTGAAGAACTTCCATCCATGCCCGAGCCTTTGGTCAGCTTCAATTGTGTTCACGCTTCTTAAAAGGGCCAAAAAAATGAAAAGAAACAGTGCAAATCAGTACCCACATCTCCAAACCTAGTAAAAATCTGTTTATATCATCCAATAATTGGTGAACTTTGTGAGAATAAACAGTGTGGCAATATGAGATGAAACTCAGCCACATGATCCCACATAGTCATCTCCTAAGGATTCATTCACTGCCAGACCATGGTCAACTTGCAGAGACCATAGAAAAAAAACATGAAAGTGGACAGATAACATAGGATAAAAGTTTGGGTTAGTGCCCACAACTTTCACCTATAGGAGGGCCTATCACCTAGACATGAGGCCCTTCAACCGCCGAACAGGCATTGATCCTGATTTTTCCAGGTTATTCATCTTCTTTCATGTTAGTCTAACAATTTTCGTAAGCAAATACACTATTGTCAAAACCAGATACAGCGTTAAGGGGAGGTAACTAGAAATGGAATTTCAGTTTGACTAGATGAATAAACAGAAGAACTATTCTAGATTAACACTTTTTTTGCTGAACATTGTGACAAAATGGCATTTTATGACCTGCCAAAAGCAATGTTTATGAGGAATAAAAAGAACAACAACAATAACATGCATGCCAAATAGATTGTGCCAACTTTAAATCATCAATAGATTTCAAGTGTAGTATATAAGACGTTTATAATTGCTGCTGCACCTGACGTCCCAAATTTCATTGCAAATCCACTGGAAGTTTGGCTAATACTCTGGAAAGAGTTTGGCTCGTTAAAAACAGTACTAGGTGGAGTTCCTGGTACGCTAGGCCTGAAATTGAAAAATGAAATTTTATGAAACAGAAAGTTCATGAATTCAAAGAAAAACTGATACACACACAGGGTAACATAATAATGTCGAACAAAAGTTAGTGGTTGTATAAAACAGAGAATTTGAGAGCTACATATACATCAGGTGGAAATTGTTTTCTGGGAGGTGGGAACAGATCTTGCCTGATGGTCGATCCAAGATTAGCTGATACCCCAAGTTGACTAAAACTTGAAAATGAAGGTGGTGCATTCGTTTGAGCACCTATTAACGATGCATTGCTGTTGGTTACTGCAAACAGGCTTGTCCCAGAAGAACTAGGATTTCGCAATACATAGGGATTCTGGAGCAAATTATCAAACTCAATTAACTTGGAATTGAGTAGGCTCCTTTCTCTTTCAACCTGTACAATGGAAAGAATGAGTTCTTTAAGCATATGATGCTGCATAATTGTACCCAAGGTATGCCATCTCTATACCGGGCTCCGTACAGGTGCCACTCTGTCCCTATATCAGTACGCCCGATATGAAGGCCAATTCAGCATACCAAGTGTCGGTACGCCCCCTGTATAGGTACAGTATACTCCATGCCATCCGGTTTGGTACGGTATGACATACCATGATCATACCTACCATACAAATAGTCAAGAATGATTGATAATTAACTAAATTTGCAGTCAGTCAAATGCCATCTTGCTCTAGTCAACCTGAATTACCCCTCTAAACAAAAAGCGAAAAACAAATAGGACAGATAGATACACACACACACACACACACACACAGAGAGAGAGAGAGAGAGAGCTCACAATTGACTGTAAATTTAACCCTCGTCTAGCATCCTCGTACGCTGCTGCCCGAAGTTCTTCAAAGCTAATATCGCCAACAATATCACAAGGACCACTGAAAACAGATGTGAATTTATAGTTCAGGCGGGCAATACAATTCAAGATTAGCATCCACTTAAGAAACCATCAGCAAAAATATAAGGTTCTCACATTATACTTTGATCATAATTATCCTGCATTCAATTGTTGAACAAAAAAATCAAGGAGCAGGATACATAGCACACACGAATCTTGACCCAGATTAAGCATATGAAACAAAATTGACTAGCATTATACAGATTATCTAAAATGCCCGGCTTACTTTTTGCAGTGACCATAACAGGTAAGCTTCCAAAGAGGTGCCTCATTCTTAAAATCTTCAACAATTTGGCGTTTGCATGACTCTGGATCCATACATCTATAGGATCAACAACAAAGTTCAATCAGTAATCCATTTTGTGATCTGCTCAAAGGTTTAAAGACAACGAAGCATAATGACAAAAACAGTTGCTTTAGTTATAAATATAAAAAAAAGAGTCGCTTCAGAAAAAGGTCTATATGCAAGCATAGAAACTCACTTATGAATAGCTGCTTGAGCCTGGGAATCATTCTGTTGAGAGGAAGTTGATGTTGTTGCAGCTATTGAGGAGGACCGTGTCCACTTATTTTCAAATGGCTGATCCAATTATTAACAACGAAAGATATTTTTTATGAGAAACTATAGATCAGTACAGAGCTGGATAGAGCTCTGCAGCTAAATTAAACAGGCGAAAACATATGTCAAATGACAACACAGAACATGACTTGTACCACAAAGTGTCCTGTTGTTACAATTTAAAAAAGATCTGTCCGAATAAGGTATTACTAACCCTGGAAGAGCTCTGATTTCTGGCACCAAGATTCGATGCACCTTTTAACTGTGAGTTGTTCGATACCCCAAATCCAAAAGGATTGGGCTTTTGTTGTTGGGTGTTTTGTCCCAAATGCAAAGCACTTTGAACACCAAATCCAAAAGTACTGGGTTTTGATTGTTGCGGAACCACATGCAGAAACTTGCAACGATCCCCATATTGACAGCTGGATACAGAACATGAATAGCATGAACGTATAATTGTTTAAAGAATCAAAAAGGTGCAAATCTCATCTTAAATAGATAATCATTTACAAAAGTTCTGTTAGAAGTAGGCAAAAACATTCCCATGAAAGTAAATGCTACAATAATACTAACAATAAGCATCAAATCCTATATCTATACTACATATAAATGTACCAATAATTTATGTTCAGAGGAAATCACAACCTTTGATTTTTCTTGAGTTAATCTTAGTCATTGAAGTCACAAAACTAGGCTCCTAATTTAATATGGATTCTACTCATGGCAGAATTTTGTTTTTATCAGTAAGATTCTCAATGGTTTGTTTTTTCGGAAACAAATTATCACATCCTTTGATTTTTCTCTCCTAATTTAATATGGAATGTACTCAAAACACAATTTTGTTTTTATCGATAAGACACTCAACAGGCTAGTTTTTAAAATACAACATAAGAATTTTGTTTTATTTTAGTAACTAATGTATCAATTTTGTTCGATTAATCCTAACCATCGTTTAAAAAATCAATGATTTTGAATGCGTGAACCAAATCAGAATATCAGATGGTAAGAAATCCGATTAGAAACTCTCCATAATGATCAGATTTTCCCTGAGAAATCCCACTCTCAAAACATTATTTGAGAACCCAGCAGATCGTGCAACCCAACAAAACAAAATTATAAATTAACTAAGAAGATAATATCCTTGCAATCACCACATGACCATGACTCCAATATTATTTTAGAAAAAAAAAAAAGAATGAGATCATGCAGAAAATCTCATGTAATATTCTTGGGTAGACTGGATACCAGTGGTTGCACTTTTTTCTCTCTCTTTCCTTCTCCATTTTTCTAATCCGCACGTAATTTAGCTCATATGTTAGTTTTAACTTATTATTAACATACATGTACGGTCTTTAATTAAAAAATATTCTTTATATTTAACTTCTACTTATTATTTAATGCTCCATTGATTCTTATTGATTTTACATTTTCTACTTTTATGTTTTATAAATCTTTTCAGACTAGTACGATTTCTAGTCTTTTATTTCTAAAACAAAGGTATAGCCTTTTGAGGTCAAATAAATGTAATTAAGCAAAAGTTACATCTAATGCAATGTAGATATCATAAGCATTTTTATTTCTAGATATCATAAGGTAATCTTTTGCCCCCTATCAAGATGTGCACTTAGAAGGCAAGCCTTGGTGCAATGTTAAGGTTGCACCATTATGATGTAGGTATAATGGGTTCTGTTTCATCGCAGAAACAATTGACAGCTAGGCTGGATAAATGCGTAGGCATGCCACCGGTGTTCATACCAAAAAAGATAGATGGTAGTAGATTCTGTTGCCTTGACCTTCGAAGAATTTTGCTACTAAGATGTTGCCTTCTTGAAAAAAGGAGCAGTAACTATGATATTATGCTACTATGGATAAAAATTAAAAGCCAAGGGATAGAAATAGCAAAGAAAAATAACCGAAAGGGTAAAAAAAGAACTTTTGGTCATTGGCAAATGGCCTCTTCTTCGGATTACAATTTAATATTCATATATATTCTATTAATTGCTAGATAGCTATTTACCTCCAACACCGATACTTGTCATCTTCGGTTAACATCACTCCGATCATTTTCTCTTGATAGTTGCCACTATCAGTTTCAGTCTCCGAACCATTTGTCTCCACTTCACATGTGCTAGCCTCTCGATACTATCTCCATTTCTAGCATCGTGTTCTCTTGAGTTTTTCCCCTAGGCCAGGTTAATAACTTAGCCATACGGTCAACATAGAACATGATCAGCCTTTAATACAACACTCAGCCTTTAAGGTGTGCTAATGTTCGCAATCCATCTATACAGCTATTTTCCAAAGACACGGCCAGTACCTTGAGTGACTTACCACTCAGCCTGTTCCACTTGATGCTCTTTAGTCATCACTTGGCTAACCTTACGCAGTAACGTTATGTGGTTAACTAATCAGCTTGCAGTAACGTTACGCAGCACTGTGATCACTCACAAGTCAGCAGGGTGCAAAGGTTCTCCCTCGTCAAGTGGCTGTAACATCCAAGTGACTAAGTAACATCCTTAGCAACATCAAGTTCACCATCGCAAAGAGTTTTCTTCTATTTCTTTTTCGCTTCTCCTCTCCCACAAGCATGGAAGAGAAAAGTAGGGCTCCTGGGAAGGGCTAAGCAGAAGAGGCTACCCTGCCAGGGGGGGACTGAATTCCTTGTTTATTTACAAGCGTCGTAGGAAGGACCTGAGTATTCTATCGCGGTTGATAGACATTCCCCGGTTGATCCTTGGTTATGTTGCCTCACCACATCTGTTGCTACCGCAATAATCTGGGCCTCAGTTTGCCTCAGAAGATTAAAAAAGAAAATAACGAAACTAAAGCAGGGTTTGCTGCGGAGAGAGAAAGAGATAGGGAGCAGTACCTGCCGCGCTGAAAATTTCTGCAGGGTTCTCTCCTTCGATTCATCAATCCTCCTCCTCCTCCTCCGTCTCCTGTAGCTCACAATCCTCCCTTTCCTCCAGTCTTACGGTATTATGCCGAAGTCGAAGTCGTACGCTTGTTTAGGGCTTTTCTTCTTTTTTTCTATTATAAATAAAGAGAGCGAGGAATTAAACCGACAAGGGAGGAAATAGAGGTGATGATGACAAAGATCATGAGAGGAGGCGGTGGGGCACAAGCTCCGCACGGACGAGCGGAGACGTCTCGTCTCAGCGTCGACTCGGCTGCTGCTGCTGCTGCTGCTGCTGCTGCGGGCGCCCTAACAGCCTTCGGTGCGCGCTCTACTCCTTTCAAGACCGTTGATCTATCGGCTGGTGCGATCCGATCCATCTTTTCCCACATTACAAATCATATTGTCATGTACATGGGATAGCAAAGGGACCACGCATCCAACGGTCAGGAGGGGCGGCCCCGTTACGTTATTGGGGATCGACGCGGATGACCTTCGGGTAGTTCTAAATACACCCCCCCGATTGCTCAGGACACCCCCCAAAAATTAAAAAAAAATTAAATACTCTCTACACCCCCCCCATTTGCTAAGGACACCCCTAAAAAATTAAAAAATCCTAAATTACCCTTCACCCTCCCCACCCCCTCACCTAAATTGCTCTCTACACCCCCCAAACCCCCCCCCCCCCAAAACCCCGCTCTTCCCCTCCAAAACTCCACTCCAGCCGGCTTCTCCCTTCCGCCCAAAAAACTTCGCCTCAAGCACCTCAAGCACCTCGCCGGCGGCCAAACCCCCTCCGTCTCCCCCTTCTCCCTCGCCCAAAACCCCCCCGTTCCCCCTTCTCCCTCTCGTCGCCGGCATTCTCCCCTTCTCCCTCTCGTCGCCGGCATTCTCCCGGAACCACCTCCCCGGCCATCTCCCGAGCAACGAGCACCTCGCCGGCGCCTCCACGACCACGTCGAGGTAGCTCCCCGCCCCCCCGCCTCCAGTGCTCCGTTCGGCACTGGATCGCCGAACAGAACCCTTCTGTTCGGCTGAACAGTGCCGAACAGAAGCCCTCTGTTCGGCAACACTCAACCGAACAGAAGCCTTCTGTTCGGCTGCACGGTGCCGAACAGAAGCCTTCTGTTCGGCTGCACGGTGCCGAACAGAAGCCTTCTGTTCGGCCGAACAGAAGCCTTCTGTTCGGCACTGTGCAGCCGAACAGAAGCCTTCTGTTCGGCACTGTGCAGCCGAACAGAAGGCTTCTGGTGCCAAATCGCGTGCCGTGCTGAATTTTGTGCCGAACATTTATGTATGCAATTGAATTATTTTCTTTGATATAGCCTAACATTGAATTTCTATATTTTCAGACATGGATCCCCGTCCCGCCAGAGTTAGACCTACGGCGTCAGCTAGGAGACGTCGTGCTAGGATTGCTTCTCTCGAGCCTGCTCATATGCCATCGGACTCTCCTGAGTCAGAGCATGATGATATGCCCGCTAGGGGCGAAGACGATGAGTCCGTTGGACCATGTCCAGGAGGTCCAGAGGATGAGTCCGTCCTGATCAGTTTCAGGACGCATATAGCAGCTTCCATCTGGAGGCAACAGGTATTGTTTATTTGTTATAGCATTATATTTTGTTTATTGATGTTTTATAAAGTAGTAGTAATTATACATTTATATTACAGGAACGAGCTCCACTAAAGTGCATGAACCATACTGCCAAGGTTGGTGAATGGAAGTGGTGGTCTTCAAACCAACCAAATACCAGGTTCAGAGCACTATTGAGGCAGTCGGGCCTCGTAGAGTTAGTACAGTGCTCTTATCGATTCATCGATAAGATTCTGATTTCGGGCTTCGTAGAGAGATGGCAGCCCGAGACGAACACCTTCCATATACCATTTGGCGAGATCACTATCACGTTGGATGATGTATCCGCCATTTTAGGGATTCCTGTCGCAGGTTCCTCAGTATCAGTTTCTCCTGAGAGGATGAGTGATCGGGATGCTGAGGAGCTACTTGTGGAGTTGTTGGGGGTGTCAGCTGGAGACGCGCGTCAGAAGGTACTGTCATCGCGCGGTCAGTCTGTGAGGATGGAGTGGCTGAGGACTCAGTTTCACTCTGTATCTGATAGAGACAGGCAGCAGAGGATAGAGTGTGCAGCACGAGCCTATTTGTTATTTTTGTTAGGCTGCACACTCTTTGCTGATAAGAGTGGGACCAGGGTGCCTATAGCGTATCTGTGTTTACTGCGGGATCTGGATAGGGTGAGCACATATGCCTGGGGTACAGCTGCCTTAGCATATTTGTATCGGCAGTTGGGGATTGCGTCGAGGTCATCAGTGAGACAGATCAGTGGTTATATGACGCTTCTGCAGGCATGGATTTATGAGCATTTTCCAGCACTCAGTCCTCACCCGTCGCTCGAGTATACTGATGCCAGTCCCCGCGTGCACCGCTGGATGCCCGGTACTCCATCCCGTACCACGATGGACCATTTAGTGGTTCTACGTGAGTCATTGGACCTTTTGAGCATCGATGAGGTACGTATCATATTACCATTTGCTTGTGTTTGTCAGTACTTTTAATATGCGATATAGTATTAAACTGAAATGGACCTTTTGTTTTACAGGTTATTTGGGATCCCCATCATCGGCTTCGGGGAGATCGCCCATATATACCCGTCGCATTTTTTAGTGGCTCCATCAAGTGCCTTGATATCGTAGAACCCTATCATCCAGAAAGGGTTCTTAGACAGTTTGGTCGTATTCAGACCATCCCTCGAGCGCCACTAGCCCCTACGCGAGCCAACAGAGGTTCCACAGCAGGCTCGTACCGGATACATTACTCCTATATGGATCAGCTTTGGGAGCGGTGGGAGGACCACGTGCTGAGCCAGGCGAGCAGGAGCCACCCAGTTACCCGGCCATCAGACAGCGTACCGGGATACATGGAGTGGTATCTCCGTATCACGCACGTTGCAGTTCAGCCTCCTCATCTGCGCTCGAGTACTCATTCTGGAGCTAGGGGAGGTCATGATGATGCTGACATGCACCGGCGGCGTAATGCAGCTGCACTCGGTATCAGTACCGACATTGTACGGATGGGTCCCTCAGAGGCTACGTCACTAGGTGCCGGGCACCTATATGATGCTATTTCTCATATGCATCAGGTACTTCTGGGTGATGAGCCTGGCCCGAGTACAGCACCCTCTCATTCGGATCCAGGACCCTCTCATTCGGACGTACAGCAGTACACGCGTCGACGATGGCGTCATAGGGATTGATGATGGAGCCTTTGTAATCTTTGTAAAGCCTTTGATATTAATGAAAAATATATATTTTTGGTACATTTACGTGTAATCTTTGTAAAGCCTGGCCCGTTCTATTTTACACAAATATAACAGTGCACATAACAATCAATCTAACAATGCGAAGACAGATATTTTTTGATTTATATTGATGATGGAGTTTCACAGTACATGACTCTAAGAGGCCAAAAAAATTTACAACTTTCAAAAATTGTACATATATAAATAATCAATCTAACTCTACTGTCTCGCTAATTATAACATTAGGTGAGATGCTCTCTTTGAACTGTTGAATCCGTGCTTCATATGAATTTTCCCATCCGGTAGCACAAGGAAGATGATATTTTCGCCAGTTGGTCGCTACTGGCGGAACGGGATGTCCCGGCAACAAGAACACCTTCAAAATTAGAAATAAGAAAATATTAATAGCTACAAAATTATAAATAAGCAAAATTAAATAAGCAAAATTAAATATTCGCAAGTGTTGTGAACGTAGTACCTCAACAAAATGATTTCCATTTACGAATCCGATAGCGATATCTTTGCGGGATAGAAGAGGTACTGGCACAGAACGGAGAGGTAGGAAGGTCAGACATTGTTGCAACGAGAGATGGTATAGGACAACATTATAGCAGGATGCTATAAGATGACCCATGTCCGGCATAGTCATCCATCTGTCATATGGTGGACAATCATCATAATATGATAATACATGAGTGATCTCAGCAATCGTCCCTTCCACACCATATAATGTGCGATAGTGGTCCGAATGACATTGCAACTCTTGCAATAAATCCTTCCTAACACGCACCCAGTCATCTTCTCCAAATCCCAGTAAGTCAGCTATTGCCCTAAATCCGCAATTCCCATCAGCTTTTACATCCTTGATATGCTGGATGTATGGTCTCAAGGCAGAAGGAATAGCATCAATATAGATAATGGGCGTATGTGACTGGGCTCTAGTACGAAAAACCTGCAAATAATATCAAATGATAGAAAATATGTAACAATGGCAGAACATGTCCCGTATCGGCACATCTCGGCACGGCACATCCCGTATCGGCACATCTCGGCACGGCACATCCCGTATCGGCACATCTCGGCACGGCACGTCCCGACATGTCCCGTATCGGCACATCTCGGCACGGCACGTCCCGACATGTCCCGTATCGGCACATGACATACCGGCACGGCACGGACCGTCCCGTAGACGTTGTGATACCTATTGTAAGGAAATAAATATTTGGTACTTACCTTTTGCTTGGGCCGTCTCTTTTGAATCTGAGTAGATGGATTGCGGATGGTAACTTTCTCAACACCAGGTGAATAACTATCCTGTCCAGATAGAACCAACTCAAACGCAGACGGGTCACGTCGAGTAGACGTATCAACCTTCAGTGAAGCGCGCCCACGTGAACCGGTCTTCCGTTTTGCAGGCTCTAAAAGAGGTGTACTATCTGGACTTGCAATCTCTCGTAACTTCTTGATCATCTGCAATTGAGAAGCCCCATCTAACTTCTTGAATCGTAGCGCAATCAAATCTAACTCTGCATCACAACTCAACTGAATTGGCTGCACGGGGGGGTAGGCAGAATATCAAGTTTCCTCCAATGAGGATCTATGCAGTCGAGAGGAATGGGCCGACCTTCCACCCTGTACCGCGCAATCTGGTGAGCACATGGTATACCATGTGTGCGTCGAATAGCGCACCCACAATTTGAATCATCAAATCCAACTGAATTGGCTCGTTTCGATTGGGCGAGGACATGATTTAACGCACTTATAGATATGAAACCTCGCAACTCTTTGAATTCAGCTGGCTTGAAGTTGTGCTGCACTACCAATAAACTCTTCTCCAATGAGGCTTTAACGGAGCTGTGCTGCAACTCAATCAATCCATGTATTCTAGTCCAAGATGACTCGAAACTTCCTTGGCTTGATCCAAGCTGCTTTTTGAGCTTTGCATGTGCACTCTCGACCCTAGTAAACAAATGAAAGTTAGATATAAGAATTGAGGCAAATTAAAATTAAATGAGTCTTTATTTGTGATACCTATTTGTCGTCACATTTCCGTAGTACCTGCATGTATCAGTCCACGCCGCAACAAATCTTTCCTTGTATTTGCTCAGCCAAGTATCTGACACATACTGTAGTGCATCTGGATAGGTACCGAACTCTCTCTGCAGTGCACTCCAGCGATCATTATACTCGTCTTCCGTGGAGGACAGCACTAGTACATTCCAACTCATAATAAATTTATCCCATTTCTCCTTCAATTCGAAAAATTTTTTGCACTTGGCCAAAACATTCCTACTAATATGCCATCTACATAATAAATGTCTAGCAGTAGGAAATACTCTATGAATTGCATTCATCAAAGCCAAGTCTCTATCTGTAACAATCAACTCAGGCAAAACATCATCAGCTATGACACTGCGCAATCTCTCTAATGCCCAAGTATAGCTTTCTTCCCCCTCAGAATTTAAGTATACAAAAGCAACTGAAAATGTCATGTCAGTAGATGTCACCCCCACAATCTCTAAGAGCGGAAGACGATACCTATTCGTCTTGTACGTGCAATCCATTATCAACACACGGGGAAATGCACGGAACAAATCAATGCTGCCAGGGTGTGCCCAAAATAAGTCATGCACAACATCCGTATTAGTACAATTCCTATGCCACTCAATATATTTAGCCTCTGATAATTTACCTAATAGATGTTGCATTTCAGACCTCCCGGCTTTCTCTGCAACCTTAAACCGTTGACGTACATTGTAGATAGTCTTGATAGTCGTAACATTGAGGGCATCTCTTTCCTTCAATGTGGATAATATGTCCTTTGGACGAACCAAACTCTTCGACATATCCACTAACAATTCCGTCTCCTGCTCAGATAATCTCCCTGCATATGAGTGCCCCTCCAGATTCTCTGCAGCGGGATGATTGTGCACTCCACATACGACCAGTAATATCCAATCATCCGCAGTATCCAATTTCTTTCCTCTTAATGCAAAAGGGCATCCACACTTCTTTGTCCCACAGGCAGTCTTTATTCGCTTTTCTTTTGTGGTTCGGTACGTCCCACCCCTCTCACAACCTAACGTAATTCTGGGTTTCTTAGAAATGGTACCTGCATCGGATGATTTGATTACAACAACAAAACCATTTCGCCTCCCAGCTTCACGACACCAATTACACAAGTCCTCTCTACTCTTGAAGATCTATACATTAAACAATTTATGTAAGTACACAGTTGTAAAAATAGCTCGCTAAACTAATACAAAATTGCACAATATATTATAATACCTCGTAAGTTGTAAATTCGCTTGTGTAATCCAGTACAAATTCTGATCCAATTATACTCGATTCGGTTGTAGCATAGCCCTACATATAAAATAATTTATCACCAAGAATTAATGAATCAGAGGATCTGTTCGGCACAAAATTCAGCACGGCACGCGATTTGGCACGAGAAGGCTTCTGTTCGGCTGCAGAGTGCCGAACAGAAGCCTTCTGTTCGGCTTCAGTGTGCCGGACAGAAGCCTTATGTTCGGCACTGTGCAGCCGAACAGAAGCCTTCTGTTCGGTAGAGCGTTGCCGAACAGAAGGCTTCTGTTCGGCACTATGCAGCCGAACAGAAGCCTTTTGTTCGGCGATCCAGTGCCGAACGGAGCACGAACCGTGAAAAAAAAAAACTTTCGAAACAAGGTGGAACACGTACCTTTGCGGCCGATTCTTCGTCCCAAATCACTAGTTGCTTGTCCATGCTTCGAATGGGGCTTAAATCTCCTTCAAAGATCGCCTAAACGATGTAAATGGATCGAGGGGTTTAAGGGGGGTTTGAGGGGTGGTTTTTTTTTTCCTTTTCAAAACGAAACGGAGGAGGAGACGGAGGAGGAGGAAGGGGGGTGTACTGAGAAAATTTCAAGGGCAATATGGTAATTACACTAAAGGTTAGTTTGGGTATTTTTTTTTTGGTTTTTGGGGGGTGTCCTGAGCAATCGGGGGGGTGTATTTAGAACTCCCCATGACCTTCGCTCTGCATCCGCATTACGGGCCCACCAGGGGCCATCCCTTCCTCCCAATCGCCATGGAAGCTCGCGGTTACGGCTGCCTCATCAGACCGTCCAATAGGCAGTTCGGCGAACGGATAAGGCGGGGATCCCTGGTGGCGGCACAGACACCGCCACGCATTGTGTGCATGCATAAATTACGCACGGCGGCTTCAGCTTTCTTTCTCCCGAAAGGAATTGAAGGAGGAGGAGGAGGCGGAGGAGGGGAAGGATGGACAATTGCAATCAAGAACGCTAAAACCAACCCACCGGCAGAGATGGCGTCCTTGTTTTTGCTGGGGAATACCCTCATTAACAACTGGAGCAGCAGCCAGTCATGCTACACGCTGCTCCACCTCCCCCGTATCCACAGCAGCAGCAAAAGAAGGCGATCGGGCTGCTGCTGCAGCTCCGCACCGGCTCTGCTTGCGGCGGCGGTCATCCTGTCATCGCCCGCCCTTCAGTCTCCGGAGACCCTCTTGGACGTGCCCCAGACGCTTTCGGGTGGGACTTCGCCGCTCTCTGCCCTTGATTTCGTCGATTCCCGTCGCCCGTGCATGCTTCGCACGATAATATGTTAATTTCAATGGCGAACGACCATGTGCATGCAGGAGCTGACGGCAAGCAGGCAAGGATCCAGCGGCCCAAGTCGAGCAAGGCAGAGTCCTGCACCATCAAGTGTGTCACCACCTGCATCCGAGGCGGCGCCGGCTCTCCTGGTGAAGGACCCCTTAACGTCAGGAGGTAGACCTATCGTCCTCCTCCATCAATCTCATGTATATATATATATATATATGTATGTATAATGAAAGTTAATGGAATTCTCCAATCAAATTCTCACGCTGGAGAATTCCACCAGGAACACTACTGCGGTCCGAATTTTAGCTAATGGGCTCTTGATATTCCATGTGCAGGCCTCTTGTGGTTTTCAAGCAAGGATTCCGCAGTCGCCAATATTGGTAAGGTTTTGTCCGCCCAAATTTAAGTTTCTGCGTCTCTCCATATTTAAGTTGCCGTTTTTTCATCAACCAGTAATAAGGTTTTACCGCCCAATGTGCTCTGCATGTATCCATTCCTCCCGTGATATTAACTCGACATTTTTCATCCATCAGCTTGGCAGAGTGCTCGGACATCTGCAACCGAATCAAGGATGGAGAGGATGGACCCTGAATAGACATCCGTTGAGTCTGCAACTGTTTCATGCATCGCACTGGAATAACAAGTTTGCGAGCGTGATTTCCTATACTAAACAAATGATTCACTGTATTGACCGGATGACATAGATTGGACGCACTATTTCACATTCCTTGTACCTTGCAACTCTGTGAATACATTCATCAACCAACGGAATGTATAAATATTTTATCTGCGCATTCTGCAAAGCTATTGCAGCAAACGATTGACCAGCGCTGGTAGTTCCCCCCCCCCCCCCCCCCCAAGTGTTCCTTCTGCTTCGCTACCTCCGGAATTAGTCGTTTTTCAGAACTCGGGCTTCGCTCTTCACGCAATCCAGTACGCGGTTTCCAACAACTAGTTGGCGTTCAAGAAAGTGTTCTCGGATGCATAGAGAACAGTTGAAAACTAAAACAATGCTGCAGAAAGTATTGCCTCAGGTATCCAATCATTATCCTTTTTTAACACTAATACAGGACTCTACTACCCAGGTGCAAATCTGCTTCAGCCATTTCACAAGCGAAATATAGAAATTATTGATCATTTTTTTCTCTCGGTGCTCCTCCCAAGATTTCTAGTAACTGATCAAGGTTACACAATGCTAGAGCAATTTTGCTATCACCAGGATGTGAGAACTTACACTTGATGGTGAGCAGTCCACACCGCAATTAACTTGTAAGATTAAATCACTTTCTTCCGATAGGGAAAGAAACTGGGAACATGATGGAAGGATAAGTTCTTTCTCTTTTTTTTTTGCAGTTACAAATAAACAAGAGGAAGATAACTTGATCGGATTCTACAAACAGCTAGACAAGACAGATAAATCAATCTTTAATTTGACATGGACTGGAAATGCATAACCCTCTGATAGGAATTAAAGTTCATCTAAAAAAGCATCATTTTCAATCTAAAACGAAGGTATGCATGCCATCAACATATCATACAGTCCCCTGTAGAGACACTCTGCCTTGTGGCGCAACCGCACAAACATTCTCCTCTCATTTGTAGGCCACTGCACTTCCATGTTTTTAAACTGGCAACATCCCCTTTCATTGATCGGCATTATGGAGCTATGAGAATCCAACCTTACGAGCAAGCAGCAAGGTCTCCAAGAAGAAGACCAACAGAAGCATTAGCCAAAGAGAAAAGGTAAGTAGCTCTTGGGGAACGAAATCAGCATCAGATCAGCGTTCAAAATTCAAGCAGTAATGTTCAAGAATCGGTGGGTAGAGTTATCCTTAATCAGATTCCCGGATTAAGATTCAACTGAAATTGAGTCTAGCTTCATCATCAGAAACAAGCTGTTAAAAGGGAAAGATTATGGCATTTTTTCAGGAAGGAAAAGGTATCGAAATCGACAATCAAAGGGGATGATCCCACAATTTCGGGATCCAAGCAAGCTCTGCCGCCTCTGTGACATACATTGTTCAACAAAGGCTGCTTGTTGCTGAGGAAGGAAACGAGATATCCAGACTGCCATGTTGGCATCGTCAACGAATCCTCGGGCAAAACAGTGAAGCATCTTAGGAACCAGAAGCTTCCCTTTGTTACTGACTGCAACTGATGCACGAATGAAGTCACGCTGAGCCTCTTGGAGCTGCTCTCTCACATTTCTGGGGCTGTAAATCTTTACCTGCAGATTCGAGTATTTCTCATTTTCAGAGTAACATAATGCACGATCATTGAGAATGCATGAATCCATTTTCTCAAAACAGAGCTTCATAAGCAGTACATTAGCAGCCTCTTTAGCATGTTTTAGAAAAATTGAAAGTCTTGAATTCATTACTGACTGTTACAACTACTTCCTCAATAAGATTTAATTATGGAGGTAGTATGGTCTTTCTGTTTAGATTAATGCTAGGAGCATAGAAGAATTACCAGTTTTGCGGTCTGGCTTTTGACAATCAGTGAAAATAACTTCTATTAACATTAATAATAACCACATTGACAACCCTGCACCAAATCAAAAACCGCTAAAAATACAAATTGTTTTGAACCAGCAGTAAAGTTTCCGACTATTTGTTCCTTTGCCTGCCACTATAGTTCAGTAGTAGATTATCAACTGTTCTCTAAGATGAAAATCTTCCATTAAATAAAATTTGATCTGCTACCAAATAACTGATCACCAGTGTTATCAGGAGTGCTTAATATTGTGTTAATCAGTAGATGGTGATTGGTGGCCACACGCCTGTGATGTTGCAACCACCCCCTGCCTATCACATACATGGTAGATGCCAACTTCACAGGCGTGCACCTCCCCATCATCATTCAAAGACTGGTTCTAGCTGTGAGGAACTCGCTATCGGAAGCAAGTTAAACTTGTTCCTTTTTAAAAGTAATGTAGAGTAGCAACATTAATACCGCAGGTGAAGAGTATGTTCCACAGCTCAGAGCAAATGCAACAAGTGGTTCGGATGCCTCAATGGAGAACTTTCGCTGTTCCTCAGATACCTTCAATTTGCGAAGGGCAAGAAGTAAAGCCTGAGATTACAAAAGTACATTATTTATTAAATATTAGAAAGAGAATGAGAAGAATACTAATAAAGATCACATAACAACAGAAGAAAAGAAATATAATACACATAAAGTAACAAGTTCCATACAGTTTGTGGCCTGTGGATCGGAGGCCTCATCTTTAAAATTACATACTCAATGCAAGCAGCACTGAATGAGTGCCCTCCAACCGTGTAAGCAGCCTATTATCGAACATACGACATCAATATTAGACATCTCAACAGTGCACAAATGCAAACTTATTAAATGAGAGCTTTTTTGTCTTAAATATTTAAATAAAATGACTAACGACCTTCATGCATTTCTACCTATCAAAGTAGAACATCAAACAGTAGATTTATAACAGATATAGGCTTTGTTCGCACAATATTTTATGAATACATAGGCAGTCAAGAAAGGGTATTAGTTGCTGATATTGTGAAGGCATTCAGTAAGGGGGCGTTTGGTATGGGATGATCATTCCAACATCAAAGGTGATGTGGGTAGAGGTAATGAAATCACCACATTTAGTTACACCACAGTAATCCTACATGGCAATGATCCCAAATCACCCTCACTCCTCAAATCATCACCTAACCCAATGATGTGATACCCGTCTTTGAGGTCGGGTATCGAAGATCACCCTAGGGCAACAATCTTAGGCTGAAATTTGAGGACAAAAATACCCCTTAGTCCATAAAAAATTGGTATATCGGTATATCATTAATATATTATATCAATACTATATATATTATAGTATATTATATTATATTATATGTATTGTATTTATGATATATTATATTATAATATATCATTAATCATATTATCATTCAATGATAATTTTAAGTTATAGTAGAAATATATTATTCTGCTTTATATCTATATAATAAATTATTTAAAATATTTTTATTTTCCTTATTTTCCTAATCAAAATAAATATTAGTATTAAAAATAATATATTATAAGTATAAATAAAAATATTAGTTCTATAATAATAGTTAATATATCTTTATAGGATTAATAATTTATAGGAATAGTAAATATATTTTTATGAAATATATTAATAAGTATATTAATATTTTATTATAATATATTTGATAAGATTAATAAATATATTTTTATAAAATATATTATGGGTAGTTTTGATATTTTATGGCCAGTGATCTTAGTTTCTCATGGAATACCAAATAGGTTACTCATGGATACCTGAAAATCTTTAATCACCAAAACATAGCATACCAAACGCGGTGATCTTAGATCGTCAGGGATCAAATTACCTCAGAATAAGAATCATCAGTGATCTAAGATTACTTTGGTGATCCCATTTGGGTCACCAAACGCCACCTTAGAGGAACTGCCGCACATTCTTGGTGGTCAACGTGGCAATGTAGGTGAACATAAAGCCAGCCTATTTTGAAGATTCACATGTTACTTTCCAACATATGTTTGCTTATGATATTCTTATATGCGAGTGCATGCACGATTAAACAAATCCCTTTTGCAGAAGCCAGCTTACATGAAAAAGAATACTATACCAGAATAAAATTCACCCAATGAACACAAAATCAATTGATTTTTCTTTCTTTTCAGTATGGAAGTGATAGCACTTTCATTTACAGATTAGTTTGTTCAGTCTGGAGATTACATTAAAAGATTAAAGTGAGGGTATACAAGCTGATGCCTTGCATCCAGAATCTGGAGGAGGGTCGGCAGAACAATCTATTTCCTAGCTGTTAGTTTATTTCGTGAAATCTGTATAGGTTTATTAGTTATAACTCTGACAGTTCTCAACTGAAATCTAAAATGCTGGGAATTCAAGCTTACCTGCTAAAATCTTTCATCTGGTTAAATAGAAAAAATAAAGCACTATCTACAATATGTCAACCATTCATCTATTAGCAGTTTAGCATATATATGTCTCCAGCCTGTCCATGATAGACCTACCTCTGAGGATTAGGAAAACTAGAACTGAGCATGCACAATGCACATAGGAAGGAAGATGTATGGTTGCCCCTTTAAAATTTAGGAAGAATGAGAAATGGATTCCTACTTCCAGTTGTTGCAGTTCTCTTGTTTCTCTCTTAAACGCAAAGGGAGAAGAGAGAGAGAGAGAGAGAGAGAGAGAGAGAGAGAGAGAGAGAGAGAGAGCTAAGCCAGGTGGGTACATTTAGCACATGTAGATATTTACAGAAATGCCTTCATAAGGTTGGGATACAATTAGATGCCAGGCAGGTCCAATAGCCAGTTTGAGGAATTGACAGATAAGAAACTAAAAAAGTTTAGACTGAAGGTCAGTAATCCTAACCACTGTTCCAATATTAACCTTGGAATGAATATAAGTCATGAAACATGATGTATTGAAGCTTATATTACGTAATGAGAGGCCTCACTTATAAAAACATGATAAGAATCATGTCATATTCCTCTCCTTCAACATTTTCGGCACCATCAAAGACCAAAGGTAATATTATGGTCTGCTACTTCTCTACTGAAACAAGCTCGAATCGAAGCATAAATAAAGACAGAAATGCTTATTATACATGTAGAAGCTTGCAAGTCAGGCAAATGTCATGCATGCCTTTTCACCTGATTGCTAAATAGACTTTACAAAACCAACTAAGGGAAATGGAAAAGTAAGCATATGGCTGATAACCTGCACAAACATAAGAAACAAAGACACGAAAATCTAATAGATGGCTTATCACATGCATTAGTTGTTGCAGCATTTCTGGAAAAAAGAGGCATCAGCAAGCAACAAAAGAGGGCTCAAGGGTTCATCAGAGACTATTCGGTTTTCATAACAGCAACAAATATGATAAGTTCACAAGAAGGGAATGGAGAGATTGGGCGACAAACCTTTTGCATTAGAGAGAAAAGCTTCATGTCACTCCTTGGAACTCCATATGCTAGATAAGCCTATGGAAAACCAGATGAACATAATAAATATGGCGGTTCATACTTACTATTATCTCCAAACTAAGTCCTACTCAATTTTCAGCATTTGAGCTGCTTTCTTGTAAATAAACTAAAGAAGCTATCATATGCAGTCAAGCTCACGTACATGCATGATTAGTGCATTGTACAAGTTGATCCAAAATGCCAGCTTCTCATTGCCATCAAGGTGGATTGGATTTACTTCTGCCAGTTGCTCAATCAACAATCTGTAGTCGATTTAAAGGATATTAGTAATTATCAATTACAACAAGGAATCAAGTGATCCTTATGCTGGAAAACAAAAACATCCCCCAAATGAGATGAAGTTCATCTACATCTCCTCTATAAAAAAACCACTAATTTAACATGGAAGGATGGATGGCTAACATCATGTTGCATATAATTAGTTATCTATTTAGTGTAGGAAGAAGAACTAGTGTTGAAGTTATTCAAAGAATCCAAAATTATAAAAACCATGCATTTTCAGATCCATAAAAAGAATACTAAGAAGTTCATTTGGAATTTCAGAACAGGCTGCCTTCTCAAGACACCATTCAACTATATGATCATGAGACATCATACAAATAGCTATCCTGCAACTGAGTTTAAATTATATGGAAATACAGCAAGGAAAAATAAAAACAAACTAACAGATGGCTTGCAAAAAACTATATGTGGTTGTGAGAGAGTAAAGGAAAAAAAATGAAAAAGGTCATAATAAAGGAAATTGAGTAACCAAAAGAAAAAGGCAGGGTAAACATGAGATAACTTGCTTATAGATGCGTGAAATATTCAGAAACTGCCAATAAAAGTTCTTGAAACATGAGGTTTTAAAAAGGGAACGATATTCTTAATTAAATTTATTATAAATAGAAAGGCAGCATATATCATTTTCAAACAGTAAATATACCAGCCTAGATTCATGATGCCTACAATTGTTCTGAAATATTTAGACGAAGAAGAAGAAGCACCTCTTCAAAAAGAAAGTTCAAAACCACAATCCTTAAGGTAAGACTAAACAGAAAGATGCTAAATAACAAATTACCTGAATCTCCGAAGTGCCCCAGCAGCATATTCAAGTTGCTTTTTATCCACTGACATCCATGAAACTTCAGTTGCTAAACTATAATTTCCAATATCAGCCCAACTTAATTTTCCACGAACTTTGTATAGATCAGACATACTTCCTGGAGCTAAAAGTTCGCTATTACATTCCAAATCAACTTGAGGGCTCTCCACCCATGACAAAGTTGCTGCTGGTTCAGATACTGACCATGATGAATTTGAAAGATGTCCAACAGGAGAGGCAGAGCAAATATTTTCCAATAAGGAAGATTTGGAGGATAAAATGGAACAATCTGCTAAAGAAACAAAAATGTTTTTCATACAACGGACTATTTCCTCTGAAAGCTGATTAGGGTGGTTCCAAAGGCCTTTGACTGGAAGCTGATTTTTTAAACTTCCAGCAGCTACATGCTGAAAAACTACTCGAGAGACCGTCTCCTGGATAAGCATGTCTTCTATTGCATCCTGATGCACAATTGACTACCATAGGTCATAATTTGCAAGCATGGACATAATTGTAATGCCATGCAGAGTTTGCAGTTGCAGACTACAATCATGAATTTTTCTGTCAATATCAATATAGTGGAACCATTAAGAAAAGAATGCTTATGATATCTAAAGATGAGGTTCCAGAGAATGACATTCCTATAGCATGCAGATTGAGAATCATCTAAACCCATAGAATGGAGGAGAGTATAAGCGGGGTATGTTTTCAAGAGAATAACTTAATAACTCAAATTCCATACTACTGATCTCATGAAAAAGGTTTACCAAAATAAGAAACTGATTTAGTCTAGATTCCCCAAATGGGTAGCATAATAGAAGCACCTAGAGGAACTCCCAGAAATTATATGGAAATCTTTGCGAAATTTGATAAAAATGCAAAATAAACCGTCTAAGCCACTGGTGGCCAGTTTCTCTATGGTTTCCATATAATTTTCATATTATTCCTCAATATTCTTTATGATTGTTTCCTGCTTCCGAGTTGAAAAAATTTGCCAACTGCTTATTTTTCATGTCTCCTTTTTCACTACTACCAGCAACAGCTAGGACGTCTACTATTAATTGTTTTAGGAACACTAGAAATTGCAGCACCATCTTACATGTAAGATTTTGATAATGCATACAAACAAATTATATACAGCAAACGGTCAAAGCAAAACCAAAAACACCAATATATTATGCAGTAGCTTAATCTGACATAGTATGATTAGCTCCAGCATAAGAATCTCTTCAGATGAACCAAATGTACTAGCCCATGTTTTCTTTCACAATATTCTCAAACAGGCATTTCCTTTATATAGGAAAGTGATTCTCAGTGCTGCTCGTAAAGTTATGAACTAAAAAAACAGAAGAAATATCAAAATAAACACAGCATTATGATTACCATCTACCAGAAAAAAAAGCATATGGGTCGAAGTTATGATCCCAAGATTGAACAACAAACCACCGGATCAAATCAGGAATTCATCTCACTGAACATGGTCATCGTGCATTCTCTCTTTTCTGATGTCAAATTGGGACACTATCGAAATTACAGAAAAGCCAACAGCAATTTTTGACTTAAGTGCAAAACTAGGAATGCATCAGAACTTTTATCAAAAGACTGACTCTAATTAGGATTGTCTCATAACTGGCCTATTTTAACTTAAGTGAAAGTCTAATCAGCAATGTGTAATGATGGTAAATTGAATTGTATATGATATGGTTTTGTATTAAGAGCTTTTTAGCTTATTGCAATTTAATCTGGGGCGTATTCTCCATATGTTACAAACGTCAAGATCAACAGAAGTCAAAGAGATGTAAAGGAAACTAAATGGCATACAAGTGCTTTTACATTTTCAGCAGAGCAGATGAGCAGTGGCTGTGAAGGTAACTGTTTCAGTCGATACTCAGCAAGTCTTCTCTCATTTCTTTCTTGAATAAGCTGAAAATGCAAAGAGATCATCTCTTCTTCAAGTTTTGAAACAGTGGTCTCCAATGTTGCAATATTGGATAATAGTTCCTGAGCCTGTATATAGTTAAAAAAAAAAAAAGTAACATGACCTAGTTATTGTCTGAAAAGTTTGACATTTATAGAATTTATCAGAATTAGTAATCATAATGGAACATCATCAGATTTGGTCATATAAATTGCCATAGCAGACAATCAATTAATCTCTGTATAAAGTTAACAAGGAAAAGGAAACTGTGTACCTCAAACTTTCCCTGAAGCACAACATGCTACTTTAAGTTCCCTTGCCACTTCTCTAACCATCTAAAGCAATGTACTCATAGATGTCTCTATCGTATTGAAACTTGCAAAGAGCCTAACATATATTTAAGGATTTGTTAAAGTAGGCATGTTAGGATTATGATATCCTTTTGGAATTTTTTGCTTAGGATAGGTATACTTCTATGCGTATACAAGACACATCTAAAAATAACAATAAAGCAAAAGGTAATCATAATGAAAATGGGGGAACTTAAAAATTACAACCATATCATATTTCTCATAATGGATGTAAGTATTGAAAATTAAAATAGCTGCTTGTGCTAAAGATGACTATAATGAAAATGATGATGTTGAGATGGCTGTATGAAAAATTTAGGAACATGAGAGGTTGACAATTAATGCAATTACTGTAACCGAAAATGTAACTCAAAATAAATGGAACCTATTGAGATGACTCTAAGATTGTCCAGAAACAGTCAATCACGGCCCTGGTAAGTCAATTGTTTCAGCTCAACCTGAAGGGTTGACAAAGAAGAGATAGAGTGAGAGAAACAAAGAAGACAAGAGGCAATGTGGTGAAAAATAAAATGGAAACAGTCGATGATAACAAAAAAGTTTTAAAAGCATTTCAAAAGAAAGGAAAGTCATTGTAGCAACAGATCTTGTTAAGAGAAGATCAGTTGATTGTTCCGCAGGTGCATCACAAGCCTACCTAGAGGAGAATCTTTAATCTAGTGCAGGGTGACACGTGTATGTCTAATAATGCACACTACTACTAAGTAACAGTCAAAAACAATCAAGCCCTCATAAAAAATGATAGCCTAAATTGAGTGGTTGCCTTCCTGGGGGCTTCAATCTTTGCTTAGGGCCTGTTTGGATATTCCTGTAGGAATATCCTGCAAGAAGTGGGCCTGTTAGCCCACCTAGTCCATATCTTCTAAGGCCCCACCAAAATCCCAGCCTAAGGGCCTCATGTTGGGTTGATATGGTCCATGCTCAAATACGCTTCCTAGTCCACAAATCCAACAAGAAATTCAGTCCAAATCTTGCTGGATTACCCAAACAAGCCCTTAATTGTCCAAATCGGTTTTCCAAATAATTTTTGGTAGATATATTAATTGATAAATCCTATAAAATGGCTTTCCTGGGACATTAAATGTATAGTGATCTCCAAAACATATTTCAAAATGCAAGTGGGGAAAAACAGTGCAATTTGTCCCCAAAAAAACCAAGATAAAATGACTGAATTAAGCACAAACACATATTTATCTTCGCATAATATCATAAAAGCAATTTCATAAACTAGAATTCATATTCTACTATCTATATACAGTCATTACAACAACAAGATAACACCATACATCATTTGGAAGGCATGATAAATCAGATAAAGTTACAGCAGCATGCTCCACAGCATTTTCAAGGACAGCATGTAATTGCATCTCCTCAAGCAGCAATTTTTGAAGCCTTTGAACCTGAAATATAATGATATTTATTATGTTTTACTAGTGCCACAAATTAAAAGCTACATAATTAGAACATCCAAGGTTTATACTTCATAGTACAAGAGGAGATATTACAGAAAATAACAGATAGCAAATAATAGAATTGATGTTTTCAAGTAAAATATTCCTGTCAATATCACATGCCGAAGGAAAATAAGGAAAAAGTCTCTCTAACACTATATAATTCAAATTTTTAAATTAGTTATTGCAATTTAGACTCCTGAAATCCATAACCCTTGATATGTCTTAAAAAATAACCATAAGACTGGAATTTAAATTCAGTGTGATATATAAAAACTTCAGCTAAGGGTCAGGTACTTCAGTGTGATATAGTAAAAATTTGGTGCGATATAGTAAAAATTTGAATTCATTGTAATACGGTAAAAATTTCAGCAAAAAGGGGTCGGGTTCTTCTACTGCTACGAGGGCGGATTCCCAATTGTGACCCAAATCAATATTCTTGAAGAAGAAGAAGAAAAAGAAGTAACAAAATCTCACCAAGATTCATTGAGGCAATGAACAGAACCGATGTAAAAGCCTCAAAAAAGACAAGAAGTGAATGGAGAAAAACAGGAAAAGGCAAAAAAAAAAACAACATGAGAAATGAACACTAGAAAAGTTAACAATCAGTTCTCCAACATTAGAACCACAAGAAATGGACTATCATTAGTAAAAGTTCCCAAAGGTAGCACATAATATCCCAGAAAAGAAAGCTCCCAACAAGAGATAACACTTAGTCATGCAAATGAAACAACAGTCATCACCATCTTTTGGCTACGCAAACATAAAGAAATGGTTGAGTGAGATGCATTTACATCTTGTTCAAGCTGGAATCTGCAAGAACCTTTAGAAAATTTTCTATCACGTGACTTCAGACCTCCAGCTCCTCCAGTAGAATTGCTCTCCTAATAAAAGAGAAGAAAAGCTTACAACCACAATGGCAAAAAAAAAAAGAGAAAAAGAGAAAATAATGGACACAGTCCAGAGTCTAAAGTTTTGAATTTGGAAACAAGGTCAGTTAATATGCATAGAAAATTCAGGTTTCATGCAAGCATATCGTACATAAGTCCTACAGATGCAGAAACTGCACAAAGAAAGGCATAAAGTATCCAAATTAATCGTCAGTCATAAGTGTAGGGGAAACAAAAGGCACTTTGCTGAACAAATAAATAAATGCACACAGAAAGAGTTGAGCTGAACCAAAAGAACCTAAAGATTCAAATCTATCCGTGTGAAAAATCAATAATGCATCTGAAAGATCGAGGAGACACCACTGATGGTGACGTGCAATATTTAAAAATTGAAATATCATAAAATTATGTTATGGAGGTCTCATACGCACACCACCAAATGGATGGTGCCAATGGATTGCTGTGCTTCAAATTATTTTATCATCTAGAGACTTAAAACACATAACTGATTTGGATGCTTCTAAACCATAAAATTGGATCAAAGCATTCTATGACTCGAATAAAATTAAACATCTTGTCATACTTTGATGCACAAGCAGAAAATGTCGAAAACATGTGAATTTTTAGGACCGAACAATTTAGGTGTTGTAGGACATGATTAACTGTGTGGATTTCAGTTTAGGCGTTCCACTATTGAATCTGCATGGACAGAATCAAAAGCCTTCAATCTCCCAACGGGGTTCCATCTACCTGTCTATGCTATTTATGTACATTGATAGGAATGAGCAATAAGACTTTCAAAGTTAGATGTTCATTATTGCTTCTGCACTTGGATGTTTAGCAATGCCAGATTCTTCTGGACACCTGGATGCACGGTTGCTGCACCACATGTTCAGGAAGCATAGGGTAAATAGATGGAAAATTTCCAGCAATTCAGTCTTTATCTATGTTGTGCAGTGCACCTCCTCATTCATCTTTACCTGATACCATCGATCGATGAAATGGTTCTGTACAAGAACAATGGCAAGTAAATCTTATCTGCAAGCTTGTAACTGACCTCTGATGTAGATGGATGACCATCCTCGGACTCATTCACAGAATCCATCTGAATATTTGGACAATGAATTCTTTTAGAAATCAAGCGATACCCAGGGAGTGAGCCTCTTCTGCATAAAGGCATCGATATATGTGAGTAAAATAGAATAAGATGCAAACTAGAGACATCCAAACATGGGCCAGCAGAGAACTTACAAGTACATGGACAGGTGGCTCGCACGTTTCTTCAGTCACAAAGCAACAACGCCTGTGCACTGAATCTCAAAAAAAAAATAATAATAATAATAATAAATTAAAAAAGCAATCCCCACATAATCTACCATCTATAATATCGAGAATGCAAGTCATATTTCAGGCCCAGAAGAATGGAAGACGACCAAATTTTTTCAGCACAAGAATGACAGAAAACAATCCTTGGTCTTGCAACCTCTTGGACAGAACAAACGCTCGATATGGTCATAGGATGGGTACGAGTCGCAAAAAGAAGATCAGCTAAGAGCATCGATGGGTATAATCTGCAGATAAGATCATGATAACTAGAAGATGTGCCAGGCTCAAGTATGAAGATTTGGTCCATGGGCGAAGTAACCGGGAAGCTTGAAAAGGGAGAAAGACTGAACCTACAAGAAACCTCCTCTGGGGGCGCTTCTGAGCGATGAACAAAGGGAGCAGAAGCCAGGGTACTCCCGCCGTGTTTGTTATACAGTACTAGCCCAGGGAAAAAATATTTATTAAAATTTAAAAAAAAAAAAAGGCAAAAGGATTTTGGATTTACCGCCATGGGATATCTGGAGGATTGAATTATTCGAAGAAGAAATGAAATAGGGATGAAAGAATTCTTTGGGGGAGATAAAAAGAGGGTCAAGAAGAAGAGATAAAAGAAGCGGCCGGGGGATTCCCTACACAGACGGCTGGCGAAGACTCACAAGCAAAGCAACCAGGGAAGAAATCAGAGCAAAGCAGACTCGACCAAGGTAGGGAAAGCGGGGACGGATTGGGAGATCTTGGGGGAAGGCAGCTGCTTTGCCCTTTTCTTCCATACAAAAAGGGCATCCCTGCACCGGAGGTACAGGGAAAAAGAAAAAGATGATGACGAGCAAGACCGAGGGCGCGACCCAAGCACCGGTGGCCCTACCACGTCCCCTCTTTTCTCCTCTCGGCGCCGGCCCCCTTGAGCATATCGATAAAACGTAAAACAATACGAGCATCGCTCTGGGTTGCGAGATTATCTTGCGACTCAGAAGGAGGTAGATAGATAGATAGATAGATAGATAGATAGATCTGATAACAGGATTAGCAAGACGAGTACGACTACGAAGAAGAAGAAGAAGAAGAAGAAGAGGCAGGCAGAGAGATATAGCTTACGTACCTGGAATCTAGACGATATGCATCTCTCTCACACATCAGGCGGGGTAAAAACCGAAAACCGAAGAGGAGACGCGAGGAGAAGAGGCCCCGGGGAGGTGGGGAGCCGAGAAGAAAGAGAGAGTGTGTAGACCAGTGGGAGAGCAGGAGAAGGAGAAGGAGAACCAGAAGGGGCGGATGGCAGGAGGGGAGAGGAGCTGGTCTGCTTTTCAAAATTTCAAATGAGCGGAGGAGGGGAGGAATAGAATAATAAATTCTTAATTAATCAATCAATTAACCCTCCTCGACATTCGAACGCGCGTAAACAAGCAAATAAAACTCAAGATAAGCTAATAAATAATAAACACACGGAATCTGGAAGGAGTCAGAGAAACAAAAGGTAGCGGCGTAGAGCCACCCCCCCACTCGTACATGTCCATCTCCTATTGCTTCTTGTCTTGCCGTGGAGGTCCCCAACCGGAAATCAACATTTCTTCTTTTTTTTTTTTTTTTTTGGGTTTTGTGATGAGGGTGTGGAGCTATTGCACGTTTGCACGGTCATGGTCAAAAATCTCTATTGATAAGCTTTTTTTTTTTTGTTATCTTCTAGTTAACTATGACTTTGTTTATTTTACCTCTCTCTCTAGCAAAGCTTTATCGAGAGAAAATAGAATGATAAATATGACATAATGTTGATCAAACCCCCATTTTGCAGCCCAGTAGTAACCAGTTGTCAGACTTATGACCGCCTCTCTCGCGCAATGTTGATTATTTCCTTGTAAATCCATACATAGCATTGTATTACTCAAAATAGTCCGATACATGGAAGACGGGGAGGTTAAGAAAGTGTTTAATGCTGCATTAGTAAAGTTCATCCCAAGAGGATTTGTGCAACTAGCAACAATATTAGCGACCATGCAAAACAAAATGTCCAAGACAAGCTCATTTGAATCCGATGCATTTTATTGAACGCATACTTGACATGGAGAATATATTACATGTATATGACAACAGGACAGAGAATGATTAGGTCGACGATTTTGGAAGGGAAATATTTCATGTTGCAATTTCTTGAAACCACAAATACTATGCTAACTGTCGATCCAAGGACAATCCATTGAAATTCAACAATTCTGTATCTCATTATCTCTATATGAATCGAGAAAGGGAACAATTCACTAAATGGATATGGGCTATAGAAAATGCTCCTCATTAGCCGCCAGGAAAACCTATTGAGATCACCATAGGTCGTGATATGAAGCCGTGTTTTCAGAAAGAACCATATTCTCATGCAACTCAAAAGCGCAATAATAAATGATGTCTTCTTAGATCGTATCACAACAACCATGTAAATCAACTTAAATGGAAGTCTTCTTTTTTTAAAAGAAAAAAAGCACTTCTCACATCCTAAATGTGTCGTTATTTAAATAGAAAAAAAAAACATCAAGAGAGGGAGAGAAAGAGTGGAAGATCATGTCAACTCATGCGGTTTACTCCGCATGAGATATTCTACGCTCTGCATTTTCCCACCTCATCTGTAACTCTTCCACATTTCCTCATGTTACACTCTCTCTCATCCTGTCTGGGCAAGTGACTCTATAGCATGCCATGATGCTACAAGTGGCTTTTAAATGCAAGGTTGAAGATTCAAGCCCTTCCTATAATATTTATCATTTTTTATTAAAAATTAAATATATATATATATATATACATATATATATATATATATAGTTATATTTTATTGTGCTTATAGCAATCTATTGTGAAGCATGCATTGCCTTTGGAAGATGGCAAGAGGTGGTGAGGCCAGTCTAATGCCAAAGGGTCGACATATTGATAATAATGATAGTGTTTTTATAAAAAATTCACAAATACAACAATCATTTTGATGAAATGCGAAAGATAAATTTAAAATAGTTAAACTAATATTTAATTACTGATTTGTTGGTATTTGGAATTATGATAATAGTATTTTTATTTCGGCAGCTATAATATTATTAGATACTATTGGGAGAAAAACGGACCACCCCATAAATACAATTAAAGCACACGAATCCGACAGCAAGCCTGATCTCAGAAGGCCGAGCTTAGAAGGCATGAGCTCAGAAGGCCGAGCCCAGAAGGCCGACCTCAGAAGGCTGAGTGCAGAAGACCGAGCCCAGAAGACCGACCTCAGAAGGCCGAGCGCAGAAGGCCGACCTCAGAAGGCCAAGCTCATAAGATCGAGCTCTGAAGGCCGACCTAAGAAGGCCGAGCGCGGAACGCCCACATAAAAAAGAAAGCACCAAATCCTCCATATTCGGGATCAAATCCCGCAGTCTCTGTCACCACAGCTGTCCAAATTTGAATTCCTACCATCTCAACCGATTGCCAGCTAATTTAAACGCCCATGCCATCTAAGGTAACCTATTTAATTCGAGATATGCGCAATCGCAATCAAGGGTGAGTAACCACCACACCTCCTCTTATAAAGAGGGGAGAACTCTGGCGAGGCAAAGGGATCTCTCTCTCTCAAATTCTCTCCCTCTACAAAAATACTGCTTTATTAAGCATCGGAGGGCCTGCGCCAGAGCCCCCGACCACAGGCTTCTTGCAAGTCTGTCGGAGACAGCCATCAGCCGTCGCACAACCAGCCGGAGCGCCTCCCCCTCGGTCCGCGGTCACCCCCGGGTCCAATTTCCAGCAACAGCTGGCATTAGAGGAAGGGCCCGAGCCGTGATCATGAGATTGAGGAGTAGAGGAGCCTCTAATGTCTCTCGGCATCGCGCACCAAATTCTGGCCACTCAGTCTAGAACCCGCCACCAAGGCCTCCGGCGGATCAAGTTCCTTAGATCCAGCCTGAGTAATTCAACACGCTGGTGCAACAAGTCCAAGCACTAACCACTGTAGTCCAAAGCCTGCAACAAGTGGAGGCCCCTACTGTGCAGCCTCCACGGGTTCACGTTAAGCAGAGGAACAAACTTTCTCCCGAGCCATCTCGAATCAGGCATAGCTCCCGCTGCAACGACGTGGGACGTGGAGGGAACCAGTGAGAAGTAGTAGCCCGAGTCTCACATCAACAAGTTGGAGGGGAAGAGAAATAAAAGCTGAGGTCTAGAGGAAAAAGAGTAGGAAAGTTATGGAGTTTTAAAATGGGATTGTAAGACTCTATGGCAAACCCAACAAATTCTTCCCATTAAATCCTATTGCCCTTCAAACTCTTCTCTCTTCTTCCGCAATCAAGACGAAAGCTACGTGTCCCCACTTCCCTCGTTCGGATCATCAAGGCTTGTAGCAAGTAAGAGACCAGCATGTACTCCCTCCTCATGGGTGTAAGTCCTCAGGACGGCGCTCGGTCGCCAGGCTAGGAGGGCTCTTTTGGTAACAGGACTAGATCCCGCACCGGAGGAACAAAACCATGCGAGGGCGTGGTACCTACGCGGACCCTCCCAGAGCAGACGGTACCTCACGACACAAGGCCGACCTTCATTTTCCGTGACCTTAACAGCTAGTGCTTTCACTGAGAGCCGAGCTCAGAAGGCCGAGCTCAGACGGCCGAGCTCAGAAGGCCGAGTGCAGAACGCCTCCCCCAGAAGGCCGAGCTCAGAAGCCCGAGCGCAGAACGCCTCCCTCAGAAGGCCGAGCTCAGAAGGCCGGTGCTGAGCCAAGTCCTAAGGGACTTCGAAGCTCGGAAGTCATCAAAATGTCTCCAAAAGGTATGGGACGCCACTTTAGCTTTAAATAATTTCAATATTTTACATATTTTCAGGTCGGAGAATGCAAAAGACGACCCTCGGATATCTCTATCTCCAACGTTGCTCCGCTCCGAGTGGAGGCGCACGATCGCCAACGGACGAGGTCCGTCGCCTGCGGGTATCTCCATCTCCAAAGTCGCCCCGCTCCGAGTGGGGGCGCACGATCGCCAACGGACGAGGTCCGTCTCCTGTATGTATCTCCAATAATTTCCTAACCAAGTTCGGATGTCCCGACCAAGTTCGGATGTCCCGACCAAGCTCGGATGCCCCGACCAAGATCGGGATGCCCTGACCGAGTTCGGGATGACCCGCTGAGTCAACCGCGAGCTAAGGCTCCCTCGAACTTGGAACTACTCGACAAAGCCTCAACCAAGGTCGGGATGCCTCGGGACGCCATTTCGACGCCCTTCGATAACATTCGACGCCTCCTACGACAACACGCCCCGATCTGAGTGGAGGCACCCTGCTGAGTCGACCACAAGCCAAAGAAGGCCGCTGAAGTCGACCTCGGAGCAAAGTCGCTTAGCTCGGCTTGGACAGCTCGGCTTAAGGCCGTTAGCTCCGACTGCACGAGAGGTACACCCTACTTGGCACATACATCTCCATAGATATTTGGCTATATTACAGGATGATCAACGATTAGCTACTTCTTTCGCCCGAGCTCAAAAACGGCTCGAACTCGAAAGTCGGAGGATAGTGTTGGAGGAAAAAATGGATCACCCAACACATATGGTTAAAGCATCCGAATCCGACAGCAAGCCTGACCTCAGAAGGCCGAGTTCAGAAGGCCGAGCTCCGAAGACCGAGCTCAGAAGGCATGAGCTCCGAAGGCCGAGCTCAGAAGGCCGACCTCAGAAAGCCGAGCGCGGATCGCCCACATAAAGAAGGAAGCACCAAATCCTCCATATTCGGGATCAAATCCCGCAGTCTCCGTCACCACAGCTGTCAAAATTTGAATTCCTACCATCTCAACCGATTGCCAGCTAATTTGAACGCCTATGCCATCTAAGGTAACCTATTTAATCCGAGATATGCGCAATCGCAATCAAGGATGAATAACCGCCACACCCCCTCCTATAAAGAGGGGGGAACGCTTGCGAGGCAAGGGGATCTCTCTCTCTCAACTTCTCTCCCTCTACAAAATTACTGCTTTATTGCTCCATAAACTCACCTACAAACCCCCCTTTGACTTAAGCATCGGAGGGCCTGCGCCGGAACCCTCGGCCATAGGCTTCTTGCAGGTCCGCCGGAGGCAGCCGTCAGCCGCCGCACCACCAGCTGGAACGCCTCTCCCTCGGTCCGCGGTTACCTCCGGATCCAATTTCCAGCAACAGATACCATCATTATTATTCATTCTAGTGTGCATGTGCAGGAGATTCTTACTAAGTTATTAGCTCATATTGCCATCTTATCCCTTTTCAGAAATCAAGTAAAACGACCCGAACGACAAACTCCTTAACAAAAAGAAACTTTTAAGCCATAACAATTTTGAAACCCTCAGAGATAAACATCGAAGACTGTTTCTTTTCACCCACACCCTCGAAGCCAAGATCATACAAATATTACCTGACGAATCAGACAGGTAATATCCGACAATTTCACAGAACGGCCCATCTAATGTTTTGATTGCGGGATGCATAGGCCGAAGCTGGGATAGGTAAACTTGGGTAACAACATACGGCACAGCAAAAAGATGGAGATAAAGATAAAGATGTTAATGCAGGTTTGGAGTTAGTTGCCCTCTACTACCCATTCATCTGACGGGTTAAGCTCCTCTTGGCAAATATAGCTCCATTGCTCCCTGCTGGATGGAGAATGCCATAGATGATGATTATTATGAACGAACTCCAAATCACGGAACCTCTGTTGCTCGATACAATTCCTTCTCTCTGCATGCAACTGCTCGGATAAGGCTTTTCGAAGCTTGTATTTTGCAGAGCCACTACAAGTCTGGCTTAGGATTCTAATGGCAAGTTTTTGTAATTCAGGACTTTGTCCTCCATACAGAGACCACCACAAAGCTGCAAGCGCAAAGGTACAGGAGATTCTCAGAGCGCCGACACACAAATATAAGAACCCATAATTTCACATACAGGTCATTGCTGCAGATGTGATTAAGATATGGCATGAGATGTACTATGTGATGCAGCATCGCTATCCTCGACAATATGCATGGGCATATTCAAAAGAAGATTAAAACACAAAAAGAAGCAATGATGCCATTGACCATATGAACGGGAAATTTTAAGAAAAGAAAATGGTAGAATGGCCAAATGCTGCAAGGAAGTTGGATAAAGACATAGCACATGAAAGATGAAAAATATTGCTTGCAACATGCCAAGACCGAAAGAACAAATTCTAAAAAGCTGTGAAGATTCATTCAAGTGTAATAAGCATTTTTGATTCTTTCTTGGAAAATTGACCTTCAATTTCACACATTTGTTAGTCTCAAGGATTTTTTATGTAAAGCACACCTGAAGATACAACTTAATTGGTAACTGGAGAATATGCACTAATTGCAGTCAACATCTGCATGAGTTAGCCTAAAGATTAGAATAAGCTTCCTTTACAATAGACTTCCAAAAATATTACAAGGATGAAATTCTTAATTTGTGGATTTTAGATCTAGGAGCAAGAACCCAATTCAGCTCCAGTGGAAAGAAATTCCAAGACCATTGGAGAATATAAGTACATAAATTCATCAGATCAGATTTGTATGAACCTTCAAATAATTAGAAAATGAGTGAAGTCACATCATTAGAACACAGGCAAATGCAGTTGAATCTACAAGTTATGTGATTCTGAAATCCACTATTTCCTTAACTACAACGCTTTTAATAATTGTCCTGCAACTCTTGATGGCAATATAAATTGAGGTTGCTAGCAAGCGCCTAATTTTTGCTTCTATATCCCACTGATATGGGTTAAATTAGTTCTCACTTAACTGTCACATTAATTACACTCACCTATCCATCTTATCTAGTCCTCATCCCATATGCCAGTTCTCCATTAATGATATTGTTGAATGATCAGCAGTTTCTCTCAAAGCTGCTAAACATATCTTGGGAAACAACGCTAAGTATAAAGGCCAAAATTATTAGTCACATTGCTCAATGCCTTGTTATTAACCCTGTGGGAGTATCTACCTTGCTCAAAAACTTCTTCCAATAAATACTATAGCTTCCTCTGGTTCATGGTGAATGTATTACACAATTTTCCATAAAAGCAATACTAGGTAAAAGGATATAAAAGGTAGAATGATGATAGCTGAAGCTGTGTACTAGTCATGATCAACTCCTGTGACAGCCATCTCATTTCCATGCTTAGATTGATGAATGATAACTCTAAATAATATAAAAAAAAATTTCCTGACCTGGTGGAATTTTTACTCTTTGGTCAATTGCGGTATCTTCGGCAAATCCACCGGAAGCTGCTCTATATGCATCAAGCTGCAGAACTACCAGCTCTTGGTCATGCTGGTCCTCCACTAAACGGACAATGCAGTGCAGAAGTCCATTAGTAACTTCGGCATCCACAAAGAAATCGCTCGAATAAAAAAGCTTTGGATTTAGAAAGTAAGCAGCAGAATGAACAGGGCTATGAAGATAACCATCCCATATGCTATCTATTTGATACCAAAAAGGCAAATATCTTGCTTCATCACCACCTAGATTCATTCTTATTGCTTCCTTTGCTCGATCCATGGCATCATATATAAATCCAATTGGAGCTTCATCATTTCGGTGGATCTGATGCAAGACACAAAGTAGAGGATCTGTGATTTTTAATATATCAACGGCAGCAGCCCAAAACAAGGGATCTTTTACCAATTCAGCTATTAGTCTGCCCGTAGTTCTAGAAGCCCAAATTGAGGCATACCACGTCAGCGAACTAAACATATTAACTAAATTTTCTCTCTCAGACATCATGTTTTTCAATGTAATAAAGGATGCTACTGACTTCAAATCTGATGATTTGACAAGATCTCTCCCATGAATGTGCTTTCTCATCAGTTCTAGAGGCACTGCATGACTGTAAATGAACCTTGTGATGGTCTTAGCATCCATAAGTACCTTCTTCACATGATCCATCATGCCTATTTTCTCCAAAATCATATTTATGCAATGATCCGCAGATAATGTCCAGAATATAGACCGATACTTTTCTACTAGTTTCTTGCCTACAGCCTCCATGTAGTATGATGTATCATGAGCAACAATCTGAACTACATTCAGGGCACCAACCTCATCAACTACTTTACTAAGCAACAAAAAAAATGCATCAGCATCTCGAACAGCATTTGACGCATCCACGGATCTTAAAAATATTGTTCCCTGGGGGCAATCCACAAGAAAACGAAGCAAGTTTCTGCCCCTTTGATCAGTCCAACCATCTAGCAAGATGCTACACCCAGTTCGTCCCCAAGAACGCCTAACATCTTCCACATGCACAAGAACTTCATTCACTTTCTGCTGGAGGATCCATCCCTGAAGTTCGTCATACGCTGGAACCTTGAACCTAGTTCCGCAGCCCTGGACAGCATCAATCATTCTCTGAAAAGAAGGTAACTTAATCCCAGCAAGATCAATACCGGCCTCATAAAAGAAACTACCAATACACTTTTCAACAAACAATACTGATTCATCCTTCACTTCTTCCTTAACAATTGTATGCCTATCTTGTATCATGCATGCAATGCCTCCATTTGCACCATCTGCTGAAGAAGGCTCTGCAACTTTCTTTCCTTTCTCCAAGTAAGTTGGCTGGGATGGTTTGAGATGATAACTACTTGCATAAGAACCCGCTGCTGAGGCATCCACAGCACTTTTTTCCTTCTCTGAAGCAGATGGTTGGGTTGGTCTCCATTGGCAGCGTCTCACTTCACTAGAAGCAGGAGATAAGTTCCTCTTCAAAGGAAGATCTGGATGATATATTTCCCCTACTTCCTTGAGCAGCCTATCTTTCTTCTTTTCGAGCAGGGCTTCCCTCATGCATGCTTTAACATCAGCTGGAACTTCAGTGCATGCTGTCACATCACTCCCCACAGCACCCAAATGGTGCTTGAGACGGTTAAAACCAGGGATATCCTTCCCACAATATTTGCATCTAACTCTCTTTTTCTCCTCATCCAAAGCTGTTCCATGTTGCTCGACTGCTTCTCCTGCTTCACTCGTACTCATCGTCAGAACAAAGAAGATTCTGCTCAGAAAAGTTCACAGTAAACCTTCACCTGCAACAAATGAAGGAACATCCAGCTGATGTTTCATTCTGGATAAGTAGCAACCAATCTTGACTTATAAAATTTAAACTAGGAGTAAGTTAACAAAAGGGACACTGCTTTCAGCTCAGAAAAAAAGCAGGTCACAGTCTGAAAGTCACCTTACTATACAGTCTTCCAAGAAAGCCTGGAACAACAAACTCCTCATTTTTGTAATCAGGTTTTTCATAAAAACAGCAGATAGAGGCTAGAAGACAACAACAAAATAATACCTGAGGGAGCCATGATTTTGGGGTTCAAGCAGAGCAACAAACGAGTGGTGCTCAACAAAACCCAATGTCAGATGGAAGTGGGAATTCATTCATGAATGGAGAAATTCCACAAGCCCTCATAAAAAGTCTCCCATCAATCCTCCCTTGAGCTAGATAGATGGATGGATAAAAGAAATCCAATGATAATTGAAACGAAGAAGGGGAAAAACAAACAACAATGTCACAGAGCTATGCCTGTGTAACGTACTCGTGAGAGAAGATGCTGGGGAATTCAAGGGCCAAGAAAAGCTTCAAAAATAAAGAGAAGAAGACCCCCAACTCTTCACCACAAGCCACGATGCCTGTCACTCTCTCTGTTTATCTTATTTAGTTAAAATCAGCAGATTTTCAATCATTTCTTTTTTCAAGGAAAGAATTGGGCAAACGCCCAATCCGGCTCACAACAAAAGAATCAAGAATTACTAACACAGTTAGCCAAGGCAAATCGAGAAGCAAGAGGACACCCTGAAAACTAAGACTTCAATTCATTTCTTTGTTACTGATTATTTCGGAATTCGGACAAGCCTCGCACACACCGGACATATCTATGCACCTCAATAAACTACTTAACAATGTAATGTGATTATTCTTCGAATAATAGGCAGGTATCTAATGATGTATGAAATGAGATGATTACCTATCCTTTGGCGATCCAAGGGAGTGGATTGCCAAAAACGTAATACAAAGAAAATGTGATAGGTTAAATGAGAAGGACCTCATTATTGACAGCCAGAAAAACAAAATGATTGCAAATAGAAATAGTTTAAGCAACACAGTAAATAACCAACCGAGAATAGAAGCCAGGAGCAAGAAGGCCATTAACAACATCCATTCTGCCGCAAGCATGACATGACAAACAAGGTTTTGGCCAAAAAGGAAAACTTTGGCAACTTAGTGGCTTTGAATAATCAAGAGCTTAAGGTGAAACATTAACAACTTTTGAGGCTGCTGGTGCATGGTCTATTCTATCTATGTAATGAATCTAGAGATTAAAGCACACACAAATACACACGAATGTATGGTCGGCCATGATTTCTTCAATTCTTTCTTTCTGATGTTATCATTATACTTAGCACATAAAGTTGAAAAGATTCCGCCAGGAAACCATATTATCCCATCATCAATCCACATTCCAAGGAAAAAACGCAGGATGCTAAGGGAAAGCTTTGAAGCTATGCGGTTGCATAGTGCTGCTCAACCAGGTACGTAACAAGACATGAAAAATGGCATCGGGAAAGAGTCAATCAATCGCTGCATGAATGTGCACAGAAATTTTATGACAGGATTGCATGATGTAAACAGAGGCACGAATCAGGTAGCGAACGATATCGACCTACCAAGGTGTGATTTAATTGAAGTTAAATGGTAACAATATAAAGAGCCCATATCCATGCCATCCGTTATTATGGCTGACAGGAACAAGTCCTGCTAGGCCCTCTGGATGGATAGAATCCGAAGGCGAATATGCACGTGAACTGACAGTTGATATCGCCATGACGGTGATCCTAAAAGACCATCTGCCAACCATCTGTTTGATTTATAAAAACCAAGTCCTAGTTAACGACACGCCGCGAGCACGTCCGGAAGGAGAGTGGAAAGAAGGCAAGGACTAAAATGTGCATCTTTCTAAATCGAAGCAGCGAAGGAAACAAGGAACAAGGGAGGAGGGGAGTGAGGAGGAGGAGAAGAGAAGGGAAGACAAGAGAAGAGGGGAAGGAGAAACAAAAGAAGAAGACGAAGAAGAAGAAAAGAGAAAATAGATGGATCGAATCAGAGAGTAAAGGCATCGGGCTCACCGAGGAGAGAAGGACCGGCAGTTGCTGGGAGGCCGATGTCCGACGACGATGCTAATCCCCGTGCTGGTGCTCCTCCGCAGGGAGAAGAAGGCCGGAGCGCGCCCGTGCCGGGAGATCGGCGAATGAGAGAGGAGAAGGAAGAGCAAGAGAGAGGAACAGAGGGCAAGCTGCGAAACCCCAGCGCTGTGCCACTAAAACCAGTGCGAGAGGAGGTCGGTGGGAGCGTGGAGGGAGGGCGCGAGGGGCTGGAGAGGACGGAGACTGAAGGCGGAGAAATAGACCCTGAAGTGACAGCAAAAGAAGTAAGTCGACGGGTCCCGGCGCCGTCGGGATTATCAGACCACGGGTTCCTGGAGATCTGCTGCGCCCCTCGTTGCTGCGTTTCATGTAGATACGCCGCACAGTTGCCTTCCACGTTGGACTTTGAGATTCGTGTGGGACTATAGGATCATCAAGCTTGTTATCCTGTATATTGTGAATCTTAAAGTCCGCCGTGAAGTGCGTCTAGCTAGACGTAAAATGGAAATAAAAATTTCTTCTACACGGTAGACCAGAGCCATGTGTGTCTAGATTTCTGAGTGCTCGAGGCAACTGTGTGCGCTCGTGGTTTGCGTCACCGGACGTTTCGGGTACCTCTTTCCGCACTCAGGATTTTTTTTGGCATTTAATTGGAGTTTTATGCGGACTAGTTTTGGGTGATATAGTACAAATCTAGAAATAATTTAGCGTATACGACAAAATTTTTCGAAAGAAATATCAAGAGATGCTACCATCAGGGTTTGAACCTAAACAACTCGCAAACGAAACGAGATGCAAATTAGGTTAAAGCTTATCAACCATGTTATATGGCAACTTATTAATTTTGTGTTCAACACTCGAGATTGCCAACAACTTGTGATATTCATGTTTGAATGTCATCTACTATCGACCAGCAAATGAGTGGCTCGACATGGTGTATCCATGTGAAAGCATATCCTTCAAACTTGCCCTTAGCAAGCATCCCTTGAGTATAGATAGGAGTGCTTGGATCTATAACACACACACAATTACACAAAAACATATGGTATTACGTACTACTAATGATGCAAGACAAACGGCTCTTATACCAAATTGATGCAGGACATAACGCCCAAAACCCTAATAAAAGTCTGTAGAAATAAAATACTGGAGTCCTTATAAAATTTTAGTCCTAAAGTCCACATAAAAATAAAATTCTTTAATTTTCATAAAATAATTTTTTTTTAATTTTGATATTTGCGCCTAATAGAAGTCACTCTCTCGTTCAGAGATTGTGAGCCAGAGATTGCGATAACTACTGCATACTCATAGAAAATTCTTCCTACAAGCATGCAAAGCATCTCATCATGATATCATAAACAAACAACGGAATAAATTTAAATAACCAATGTTCAAACTTCAATTTAAATAACTAGAGTCAAATTTCAATGTCTCACAGAACCAACAATATTTAGAATATCTTAAATCAAACTCTAGTCAAATTTTGATCTAAATAAAATATGTCAAATTAGGCCTCTAATCACTTTTCCGATCATAACTCCATGCCATCATTCTCAGAATATGTAAAAATAATAAGATATAGAATAATGAGCTAGACAACCCAGCAAGTAATAAACACTTTAACCGGATTAATCAGACAATAAATTAAATAATTATTTATAAAAAATAAGTATATGAAATTTATTAATTCAAAACTAAATCTTAATGTGCAGCATTATCAAAATATTACTCATGCCAAATTCGATCTTTCTCAAAATAATATTTTATTCGTAAATCCAAATTTTTTCAAATCATGAAGTTCGTCTCGTCAACGATGAACTATGACTATATTGTTCCTGTAGCAGGGTCATAATATCCCGTATCTTCTTGCGGTGTGTCATGCATCATCTTACAGCAAAGTCTTTTAGGGTCGTGTATCTGCTTGCGGTATGACACATCTTCTTGCGACATATATCTTTAGGTCTAATCAAATGCCAACATATTAGCCTTCATTGATAGGATCCCTAATATAGCCAGGCTGAAAGTTAAAACCAATCATGCAATTTCTATCTCAGTTCAATTAAAATATAAAAAAATCATGCAACATCGAAATCAATCGAACGAGTTTGATATTTCTAATTATGCATCATCATATATTCTAAAATAGAGCACATTCAGAAATAAAATACAGTTCATCAAATTCATGCATCATGAACAATATGATTCAAATTTATTAATATAATAATTTTATAATTTGTTGATAAATTTAGAAAAAAGATCATATTACTTACCTTATGAGTGAAACTAAACTACAAATCTAAATAATTTTAAAAATCTCTCTCAGAACTTAAGATTTCGGCGAGCATCGAATACACATCAATTCTCGACCTCCGCTGTTATCCGCTACATTCAAAAGGGTCTGAGGTTGAATCAACTATTTTTCTCCAAAAGTTCCTCCGGGGAAAAGTTTCTCCATACAATAGCATTAGAAGAAGACCTCCGAAAATTTGCTGTCCAATCAGCAGGAGAGAAAGCAAATCAAGGAAAGAAGGATAGAAAGCCTCACCAGGGAAGAAAAAAATTGATATAGCCCTACCAAAAAAGAGGATTCTTAGAAAGATTCTTCTACTTGCCTTGGCCTTGGGACTAAAATATCCGGTGAGCACCATATGCCAACACTGTTGGAGTTCAACAAAAGAAGAAGAAAGGAACCACCATTGGCTTAGTGGTGGTGATCGGCAAAACCTATCAGGGGGTAAGGCGAAGGTATAGAGATCTTTAAATAGCTAATGGAGGCTAGGTGTTCTAGCTCCCATAGGAAATCGAGATGGATGAAGAGTTTGTCTCATATTTCAAGTTGAATAGGGCTCTCTTTTTTATCCCCTACTCTATCTCTTACATCTAGACTAGTCACTAAACTAGGTCCAGTTCTATATTAGCTGGGTTGGGTGTGGGTGTTACAAAAGTATGCCTAAAATTCTTATTAGATGGTCCTCCATTTAATTAATAATATTGTTTATGGTTAGTCTAACATTTGATTGTAGCACCAAGCAACAAAGACCATGATAGCAACAATCTATCATAATATTGATAATTAGACCAAGCTAGTGGCCTTGCAACTTGCAACGGAAGCTACAATAGCAACACATGATCATGCCATTGATAATTTGATCTAAGCTATTGGTTTTGTTGGTTGAATGAGCCTCTCTTTGTAGGATTCGATGGATATATATATTGGTCTTTTCTTTGCTAGACACCATCATAAAGTTTGAATCTAATGAGAAATGTTGTCAGCAAGCTTGTAAAGAGTTTGTATAAAATTTATTTTTACTATTGTTACCATCATACAAGCTATTGAAAAAGGTTACATGAGTTTTACTTTCTTTCAATTAATGTATAATTTTAAGTTTTGTTTGTGCTTAAATTGGAAGCTAGATTGTTACTCAAACATATATTGGAGGCTCGTCTTCTTTTTCAACCGAAGAGTGCTTCCCAGGGTAGTCATGCAAGATGTATGATTTAGACCTTGCAGGATATAAACAATACGTGAGTATCTTCTATGCTACCAAATTGTTTGCATGCAGGTGCTGGTCTACAAGTTATTTACACCACTTTTTATGAGTTTTTTCCTTTGAAGTTTGCGCTTAGAGTGCCATTGAAACAACTCAAAAGTTGATAGCATCCTTTCCATATATCTTATTTGTTTCTTCATCCTTTCCTCTATTAATCATGTTATATGCTCCTTTTTATTTCATATCTTTTTCAGGAAGTTTCACTCTAATGTATCCTAGATGGTTATAATGATTTGCCTGCTAGCATAAGTTATGTTCAAATTTAAGAAAATTTCTTTAAGTTGTGGTTTATGATCAGTTGGACTATTTCAAAAGACTTCAAACATTATTCTACTTGAAGTTGTATATATGTGCGTATATAGACAGAAGGCTTGCTGGCTCCATTTTTGTTGATCGACATGTGGTTAGGTCGAACGGTTGCACAGGCATACCATTAGTAGAAGAAACCACAAAAAGGTAAAGAGGTAAAGTGGTAGTAGGTCATTCTATCTAGAACTTCAAGGACTTTCACTGTTGAGGCATCGCCTTCTTGGAGAAAGGTTATCTATGGGTATGGAACTAAGTTGCAAACTATAGACTAAAGATAAACTAAGATAAGAAAAAGTAACCGAAGATAATAAAATAAATAAATTGATAAGTGTTTGATCGGCCAAGAGTCCCTTCTCAAAATTATATTCTAATATTTATTCAATATAGTTTTAATGATCATGTAATCATCTGTTTCTATTGCTAATACTTGTCTATTCAAAAGTTAGTGCCACTTGCTTTACACTTTCCATGTTCCGGTAACGGTCTTCGTTTCAATAACATGTTATAATTTCTTTGCTAGGTTGAAGGTCTAATATTCAAGGACTTTAAGCTTGATACTTAATATTTAGAAAAAGTCACTATTGCTCGACCTATACCTTTAGAGTGCACTTACAAGGATGGTTCATTCTGCCTCGACCAGTATCCCCTTAAACTCTACTTGGCTGTCAAATGCTACGTGGTAATTCAGTTATTTTGAATTATCCATTTCAATGCATTCAACTTATCCCTGTGACTTTCATCGGAACTATATCTTTTTAGGCCATTAGGATACGATGCAAACAATACTTTCCATCTGTCATTAGTCGATGATTAAAAGATGGATGAGATAATTCTATCACCACATCCTCAATAATCAATATCAGAAAATATTTTTGCATTTATAGCGATTGATAAGCCTTTCATCTATTAGGAGGCATCATCATTGCTCCATTTAAGAGGCACCCCCCCCCCCCCCCCCCCCCCCCTCTTCCGATACCCTCGAGTCAAAATCATGGGTGCTATGGTCCCATGTTACCCTTACACCCAGATAAAGCACACTCAACCTCTGAAAATAAATTTTGCCTGCCTTGCCTGCCAAGCTTTCCTATGTCCTGCGTCAAACCGCGTCCAAGGGCCATAACGAGTCAGAATTAGCGTTGGCTTAAAAGATCCCCGAACATCTGGATCAACCTGTTCTTGGAAAGGTCGTAGGACCAAATCACCCGCACTCTCTGATCTTAGAGGCTTCGGCTTTCCGATCTGGGAAAAAGGAGCCAAGAAGCCTTTTTATGGCACGCACGGTGGATGCTTGTATCTACTAAGATGCCATTGTGAAGGAGAAATAACACTCAGAAGATTGAAAACAGTGTCAATTCTTTGGCAGATAATTTTTCTAAAGTTGCATATTGAATGCTGCTACTATATCAATCAGGATGTGCTGATAAAGCTTGAAATGATTTCGAAATATATATATATACACACACACAAAAGCATGTAACTAATAGAATTTAAATTTTGATGTCTAATTTAAATCTAACTAAGTAGTTGCCATTATTCATATGCATCGTATAAATATATATACATATGTGTGCGTGTAAATTAAAATTATTTATTTATCTGCATCCGACGAGAGGCGGGGCATATGGGTGGGAGCCAGTAGTTCGTACGTACGAAAACCCCGGCGGTTATGAGAGCGACCGTTGGTTAGTCATAATGGAGCCCATTAAGGAAAGACAAAGCGGAGAGGAGGCAAAAACGTGAAGAATAAAGAAAGAGGGCAAGACTACGGTTTTTATTTGGCATCCCATGGCCGCAACGAGAACGTGGCGAGGAGCTTCTATTCCTTCTCCTCTCGGCTCCCTCTCCTTTTCTTTCCTAACCCCCCTCTCCCCGTTTATTGTTGTTATTTTTGCCTAGCGCCATTATTTATTCTCATTATTCTTTCCTGAACAAGCGATACTCGCTGCTTCTCTCTCTCTCTCTCTCCATCGTGATGGATCGTTTGCCAAGAAATTTCCCTTTCTTGGCATCATCATCCATTATCTCTCCCTTCTCCTCCCTGAATCTTTTTCTCTCCTTCGCAAATGATAGATGGATGGATAGATAGATGACCGATCCCGTATCGTTCCCCGAAGTTTTCTTGAATCCCACTTGTTCCCTTCTTTGTTCCTCGCGATGCCGGCGGCAACAAAATTCTCCTCCTCCTCCTCCTCCTCCTTCGTGGGGGCCTAAACCCTAGAGCACATATCCGAGAACCCTGTATATATCCCCCTCGCCTCTTTCCTCTCTCCCAGGCGGTTCCGGTTGCGGTCGCGGCGGCTCTCCCTCTCACTCAACTCAGGGTCTCCGCCACAGGTACGCTGCGATCAAGAAATTCCATGTTTTCTTTTTCTTTCTCCTTCTCTCTCCCTCCCCTCCTCTCCACCGCTTTCTATAGTATAATTCGTGGATGGATGCGTATCATCTCCCCTTCTTGGAGCTGCGCAGTCTCTCTTCGTCTCATCTCCCAAGGATTTCCGCTGTGCGGCGACAATGCGAACAAGAACGAACCGCTGTCTCTGTCGTCGGCTCTTATCTTTTGGAAACGAAAAAATAAAACTGTTCCACGACCAAACTGTCGAGGCAGGTGCTACGACTTGAACAGAGGACGGATAGAATTTAAAGATTCGTTGCCTTCCTGTTTTACCCTGCCATACCGTCGCCTTCCTGCCACAGACCTTTTCTCAATTCGCTCCTCCTTTTCTGACCGATGCCGTTCTTGTCCTGACACATTCATTACTGTCATTCAAGTCTTTTCTGATCAGGGGCGTCGGTTGTGAAATATGATACAGAATCTTCTCCCCTGATGTGGAACCAGAGTCAGCTCTACCCTGCTCTTTTTTCAGTTATTAACATGCCATTTTCATGACCTCCAAGGACATTCAGGCCTCCAAATTGTTGGTGTATCTGCAACTATGCTTGTTGGGATGCTCTTACTTGGATTGGTTTTTTTTTCTCACTTCTTTTCCTCTTTAAACAGATGGAGAAGATGAGTGAAAATACCCAGATGTCCACAGTGCATTCTCATCTTGAAGTGAATTTTCCCTATGTTTATTTTGTAATGCACCTTGCATGGTGGCTTGTTTCAAATATCTATCAAATATATTGTGTAGTACTTACTACGTAAATTTAACTGTTATATCTTTCTTGGATTGTAAATTGGTCAAATTCATAATCTTAGTTGTGGAAAAGAATAGAATGCATTTTTTCATTATGTGATTCTAATGGTTCCAAAATTTCTTTATCCATTTTTTGATTTGCTACTTATTGTTCCATATCAATGTCTTGATTAGAACAGATGGGTTCAGTGAATGGTAGATCGGACAATGAGTTTGAGGATGAAAGCCTTGTTAGCCCTGACACGCTTGCTAGGAAGTCTCTTGGTTTGGACAGAGGCCAGCATGGTACCCTTTCAGATGCTGAACAAGATTTTTCTGTAAAATATCTGAAGAGTCAACTGTTCAGGAGCATAAAGGTTGTGCTATTTACAGCCAAGATAAATATATTGATGCCTTGTGGGCCTGTAGCAATCTTGATCAATTATTTGACTGCTAACCATGTGAGTTTACTGATCTATACGCCATCCCATTGTTGCTTTATCTACAAACATTAGCAAATCATTTTAGATGCAATATAAATCCTGTTTACAGCTCTTGTTTCTGTGACATTTTATTTTCAAACTTATGCAGGCATGGGTTTTCTTTCTAAGCATGTTGGGTATTATTCCTTTAGCAGAACGTTTAGGATTTGCTACCGAGTAAGAAGTCTTATCATTTTTTTCTCCAATCATTTATTGTATTTCATGCCTTCGTTGATAGATATTCTCATTTTATCTATGCATCATGACCGTAAGCTGATATAGTTTTTCTTTCCCTATGATGCAGGCAGTTAGCATTCTTTACTGGACCAACAGGTTAGCTTTTGTTTTCCATAAATATTAGAATTCCAGGTCTCTTTTTTCTTGGTTTTCTATATTAAGCTCAGGTATGGAGCATTTTACGAGTCATGATATACAGACACTGCCATTGTGGTGATGGCGTAGATCAAGGACCATTGAAGATCCTTGTATTCTTTTAAGAAATAAAGCATATCCAGGACTAATTATAACACACATAACCGTGTAACATGATGGTGGATTTTTGTAGTTAGCAATCTATCTCTTCTCCACATTTCTACGATTATTCTCTCTTGGGCTGCTGCAAGTTTTTCATTCCATTTTGTTCAATTAACTTGAAAAAATTTGTGAAAAACTTGAGAAACCAAGATTTCATTGAGGACAAACAACCCTAGGTATATGCATATTATGGGATAATAATTCATCGAGGAAAAATGATTGTACATATATGCATATTATGGGATAAGCCCTCTTTTAGATGATATTATGGCTATGATATACAAACATAGGCAATTCTTGCGCTCTCGGCAAACTCATTTCAAGTATCTTTTGAAATGTATGCCTGGTAGATGCTGATGGTGCTTGATACTCCTTTGGAGATAGTCACAAAATACAATGGTGAACAGATTGGGGAGCACAAACATAAGTTCACTATACTTATGGTTTGGCTGGAATGTTCTTGAGAGTATTTGCCTCTAAATACTACATAGTGAAAATTAAGGTATGCTGAACCGGCCCATACCGGCCGGTTCACCCATATCAAACCGATCCGGTCCCTGACCACTGGTCTGGTTCAAGCGTGGAAAATGGGGCCGGAACCGAGTGGTACAAGTCCGGTATCGGTGCGAACCTTCGCACCGGTGCCTGCCCTCAGGGCAGTGCGCCCGCGCGCGGTTCCTGAGGTAGCGCACGGATGCGCACCCGCGCGCGTTGGCCAATTCGAAACTGGTTTAAACTGGTTCGAACCGTACTGGTCCAGTAGGCGACCGGTATGCCTACCGGTATCGGTACAACATATCTTACTGAAAATCGATGAAGGGTCTCTCAAAATGAAAATCAGCATCACTGATCATGATCTACAATATGTAAAATACTTAGAAACTAAAAAGTATTTATTTTGGAGCTCTTTTGCCTGTAAAAATTGAATGGTTGCAATATAGCTAGTGAGCAAAAACATAGCATAAACTATTTCAGTTGCAATTCCAAACATATATGCAAATTAATTGTTAGCTAGTTTGGATATTTTAGAGCTATGGATCAAGCTAAAACATGATATCACAATGTTAAAATTGTCGATTTTGTTTTCACTTGATGCATGAATAGAAGATCTCAAAAACTTATGATTTTTTGTTACTAGGCATTTTACATTGTCGTAGATCATGATCAACAATGTTGATTTTTATTTTGAGAGACCCTTCATAGATTTTCACTAGGAAGCAGTTCAAGCCAAATACTCTCAAGTATTCTAGCACAACTCTCTCTCTCAGATGTGCAAAACCAGGATAAAAGCTGATTTTCAAAAGAGGATAAAAGAGGGACATCTTTTTATATTCAGCAGGAAAAGAGGACTAGTCTCTATTGGGCCAAAGTTTCAGATGAAGCTCTTTTTGCATGGTGTGAGTATCAATTAGGCAAGCATAATTGAGGAGATTGGCAGTGTATATTCGTTGTAATATGTACTAATGATGAAAGGAGTGTGAAAATGTGAAATTTATTTTTCAAAACTTGTCCCATTTCTTACAAAATTAGGTAGGTCACTTAAGGTGGTGGAAATTTCAACTCCCTTGTAGTGACTTCGACTGAGAGATGAATTCCCATATTAGTGCTAGAGTGGCAAGAGTAGATATACGCAATTGTCATTATCTTTTATTTCTATTCAATTCTCTTTGGGGACGAGGCAATCATTTTCTTTTAATGTAAAGTTAAGGGATCTATCTTTTGCCTAGCTTTTGAGTTAAATAGTGTAGCTGCCATTGTTTTTTCATATATTCTAGGTTATTGCATTTTCCATGATTTATCCTTTACTCATTCTGCAGATTAATTATTTTCATGATGAATTGTTTGTAAGCATGTAGCCATGTGATGATGTAATCATCCTAGTGTGATGTCCTAATGCAAACAATCATTGTTAACAAATGCTCCTCAAGTTTTATAGTATCAAGGAAATGGGTTATTTGCAGGCTTTCCTGTAAACTCTAGAGTCCTGCTATTGGATGATGAACCCTCTTTTCACAGCTATTTTTGTGATTGCTTCTGAAGTTTGTATTCTCCAAGAGATGCTAAGGCCTTGAGTCACTGCTATGATTTTTGGTTACGATCTCTGCCAAGAATGTTTCTACTTTCTATCATGTCTTTGTTGGTTCAATCCACTGGAACATCTCCAGAATCCAGGAAGTTGTTTGTTTGTAATAGTTTGAGACATGGTGGATTTTAAATCCTAACCAAGATGGCTAAGAAACTGCTGGTTCATCACTAAGGAGCAGGCAAGGTTGGGAGCTTCTTAGTTTCTTATTATGGTTACTAACTGCTAGTTCCTATGCGAGACGAGTGCTGGGGGCAGACCGCATTATCCTTAAGAGGGACTCCGCCATGGTGATTGAGGGGATCCATGGATCGGGAGTGCTGATAGGGGAATGCAATTGCTAGGCAAATGCATCTCCCATCGGGCCTCTCATGCTTACAGAGAGGCCAACAGTGCAGCGGATTGAGTGGCCTCCTATGCGGCTTATTATTCAGACGATTTTATCTGGGTGGACCAGGCTTTTGTCCTGTCTCCCTTGCGGTCTATTTTACTTTCCGACTTTCTGGGCAAGTCCTACACTTGTTATGTGTGAGCTGCCAATGTACCCAAAAAAAAACAACTAGTGACACATGACAACCCGATGTTTTCTTCACCTGAAGGTCTCTCATTACAAGTGCGGTAACTACCCTCTTTTGTCATGGCAATAAGAGCTACTATTGCTTCAGGAGTTAGGATCCCTTCACATGACCTACCAGCACCCATTTGCTAACACAACATTTGGCATGGTTGCCAGTTTTCAGTTTTTAATTTTTTTGGAAAATGAAAATAGCTCCTCTTTTTTAAAAAACCAAAAACTTAGAAACTTGTTTGGCAGCGAATACAGTGACAGTGGTGATGGTGATGAAAGAGTAGATGCCCTATAAGCCAATCATTTGATGGGTTTCTCTTTGTAATCCTCCAAATCATGTACTTTGACACTCGATATATATCAATAAAGGCATTGTGTTTCATCATTTGCTGCTTATCTATTTTATTATTGGATGATGAACCCCATAAATTAGGACATTGGTTTTAGGGTTATGATGAGATCATACCAGTGAGACCTAAAATCCTAAAATCCTAATTTAGAATATTCCCAGTCAAATTGGTATATTGAGTCAGGGATCAATATTACCGGAAAGACTGGCACATCTTATGTATGCTCAATGTAGAGGGTGATTGATCTCACAATCACTTGTGTGAGACATTAATACAAAGATGTGGGTGCTCATTAGAGGAATGAGTTCACTGAAATGACCAGCCATGAGAACATCTTATGGATTCTTACTTAATTATCAAAAGATGGTTCTCATAGTGGGAGTTGTGCAAGTGATCCTTAGACCTGAGATCACCATGGTACCTTGTGCACTTGAAGCTATGTTTTGGTTTACCCTCATTCACGACATTGCGTTGTGTACGGGGTATTCTGGATATGGTGGATTTTGTACGAAGGTTGTGAGTAGGTCAACAAGGAATCAGTTACTTCTAGTAAGAGAAGGTAACATCCTACTTACTCTAATCTTATGATGATTCAAGAAGCCTTTGATCAAAGCAAAATGAATATTAGAAAGAGTTTCTAATGTTTCATTGTTTGAATTATCATATAAAAGATTGAGAGAGACATGAATAAGTGATTGAGTTTGATATTGATCCATACTCATGCACTTATTCAGGATGTAGTATGACTGAGGGATTGAATTGCACAGTAACTTTCCACTGAAGGATATGTTTGGATTTGTCCAATACATTCCTCATCTTCCGGGTAGACATGATACGTTGCTAGACGTCAATCATGTCTTGTGGGTTGATCGGATCAAAGAGTTTGATTAGATCAAAGCATCAGAAAGGTTCTGATTGCTAAATCAGGTTTAGCACTAAATTGAACCTAAATTGGATTAGAGGTATTCTAATCAGGTTAGGTCAACTTGCACCTGCACCTACTGCTGGCTAAGATAAGGAACCCAATGGGTCACACACAAGGGAATTGATCAAGGGTCTAATTGGATTAGATCATGTTTGCAAGATGAACATGCTAGCACGTGTTGCAAATCCTAGCTCCTGATTCAAATTAAATTCGAATATGATTCTTAGATTAGGTTGATCTAATATGATTAGATCATGACCTAATATGATTAGATCATGACCTAATATGGGTTAGCCATGAGTTGAAACCCATTTGGCTTTAATTAGACCTGATTTGATTAGGTTTAATGTTTTCTTTAAGTTGGTTAAACCCAATTGGATTGGGTTTGATAGGGCCTTCACTTCTGGACCATTGGATCACTTCCTGGATGAAGGATCTGGTCCACTGGTTGGCGCCTTCATCTGGACCATTGGATGGCTTCCTGGATGAAGGATCTGGTCCACTGGTTAGCGCCTGAATCTGGACCACTGGATGGCTCTCTGGATGAAAGATCTGGACCGTTGCTCAGCGCCTGAATCTGGACCACTGGATGGCTCTCTGGATGAAAGATCTGGACCGTTGCTCAGCGCCTGAATCTGGACCATCGGTGATGGCATCTTGCTTCTGGACCATTGGATGACACCCTGGATGATGATGCCCTGATCTGGACCATTAGATGGCGCCTAGATCTGGACCATTGGCTTTGGTTCACTGCATTTGAGCCCTTGGATCATCAGGATTTAAGAGGGAGATGTGAGAAAGAAGTTGATACACCCTTCTCCTTAGCACCCCATCATGATGGGATGCATCTCTTGGCACATGCCTCATCATGATGAGGTGTGTGGATGGGATGCATCCCTTTATGATGCATCCCTCCATCTCTTATAAATAAGGAGGTGCCTTAGGGTTCTAAAGATCATCCAAGAAAAAGCCTCTCCTTCTCTCTCCCTTATCCCTTCTTTCTTACAAGTCTCTCTTTTGTCCTAACCCAAGACAAGAGGGTCTTCTTTAGGACAAAAAGGCTAGTGAATGTTTTAGAGGTAGAAAGGAAGAAGGAAGTGAAGGAAAATCAGCCAATTAAATCCTTTGGAAGGATTGAACAATTAGAATCAAGTTTTGGTGGAGCTAGAGTCTTGAACCCATTCCTGTGTGGATCAACATCGGAGGGTGAACATTTGGGCACCTTAGGACATCTTCAGATATATTGGATATAGCGTGATAGGTATTCTTCTATACCAAGATTATATTTTTTACATTATTTGGTTATACTATTAAGGCGATCTTGGCTTATTAGGGTTTCATATAATGGGTTTTATAAGAAAATTTTATAATCCCGTATCTTCCGCTGCGCCCTAGGGCACTGGGAAACCCTAACAGTGGTATCAGAGCCACCCTTAATCAGTTTAACCAAATGATAATACATGCTATTATCTTGATGCTATGAGATAGCTAGGTTGTTTGTATGCATGATTAGTTTATGCTATGAGATAGTGTTATATTCATGTTGTAGCATAGTATAATTGCTAGTGCTAAATTATAGAATGTGCAATGAGACCAATATAGTAGTATGAAAACTTTGGGCTGACCCATTCTGGAACAATCGACTCAGTTGGTGTCTAGGAAGGAAGCCACAGGTGGTTACTTAATTAGGACCTCACTCTCTGAGTGAGGGGTGCCTCCCACCTGCTTTCCTGGCCAATTATTTGATTGTCCTTTATGGTTGAGCTTAATGTTAGTAAGATACTACTATTTGAAAGCCCTCACTAAATTCATAATTAAGTCGTAGTGTTAATTGCTTTAAGCTGAGCCATTCTGAATCAATTGACTAAGTTGGTGTCTAGGAAAGAGGCTACAGGTGGTTATTTAATTAGGACCTTACTAAGTAAGGAGAGCCTCCCATCTGCTTACCTGGCCAACATTTGATTGACCTCCATGGAAAAGCTAATTGCTGATATAACACTATAAAGGTCCTTCCTTCATGCTTAAATATTATTATGTCAATATCTACGCTAGCTTGTTGTGATTCCCACAAGGCTAGTATTAGGGATTGATATTGTAATATCTTGGTGCATATGATGCATATGGCATATTTTAATATGTTGTCTTGTTGTGATTCCCACAAGGGCAGCATTATTCAAATATGACTGTATAAAAATGAAGGGTTTGACTTAACTAGACACAATAGTTTGTTGTGATTCCCACAAGACTATATGTGTGCTAGA